>NC_088399.1:27966019-28031019 GCF_034236695.1 Oncorhynchus nerka
AGAGACGGCGACAGACAGACGGCGATAGAGAGACAGTGACAGAGGAAAGATCCTGTTCTCTTGACAGCTCTAGAAGACTGGCCATATATATATATATATATATATATATATATATATATACATTTTTGTATATATACATCTGTCAGTCTCATTCCTGTCCCATGTTGCCAAGTACAGTTATTTAAAAAAAAATGTATCAGGCCTATTCATCTCTGTCTAAAGGTTTAGCTGAAGCCCTTGCATTAGCAATAAACATTTAAGATTTTAATGTATCAGATTTGTGAAGATTCAAGATCTCAAACTCACGTTGCAAGTTGTGCATGTTCTGGTAAAGGCACCAGTGGTGTCTCCACTATGAACTTTGTTTCGTTCCCCCCAAAACAATGTACAAAATCCAAACAGATCGAACACTCAAGTCCTCCTGAAAAGTTCCATTCTGTGGCTTTATCTGGATTCTTTTAGTTTAGTTCTCAGGGAAGATGACAGCCCGTTCCGCAGTACTTAATGAAATCCAGGTAATCCGGTAACTCTTGGGAGGCAGGTGCAGCATGCGACAGCTTGCTTTCCTGCTCTGCTTTCCTGACTGCCTTGCTTACTCCTTGGTCTGGCGCAGGTGGTGTGAGAGAGGGAGGGAAGCGTGCCTCTCTGTACCTCTCTCGCTCTACCTCACCCCTCTCTCCCTCGCTAACCCACCCCAGTCTCCCACTCTCTCTCTTGCTCTCTACCTCCCACTTTCTCTCTCTACCTGCCTTCTCTTTCCCCCTTCTCTCTCTACCCACCCCTCTCCTCTCCCCTTGCTCTACCCCTCCTCACACCCCTTCTCTCTCAACTCCCTCTCACTCTCCCAACCCACCCCCCATCCTCACCCGACTACCCTATAGCCCCTCTCCTCTTTCTCTCTCTCTGGGCTTGTTGGGGCCGCTGATTGGTTAATGATTAGCTGAGCTGCTGTCCCGGTGTTGGCCCTGCATGCCCACTCTGAAACCTGGCCATAGTGCCGACCGAGTCTTTGTGCGTGTCCCTCTCCGTGTTTGAAAGGAAGGGAGTAGGGAGAGTGTTCAGTCTTATGATTAACTCGCACAGGTTCAGATATTTGCTGAGCTGGGCACTTTGGTGCTGGGAGGGATGTGTGGAGGGAGGGGGGTTAGAGGGGGAGGATTGTGGCCCAAGGAAGTAGGAGCAGCCGCTGGGCTAACAAGAGGTGCTCTGTGGAACAGACCCAGTTTCCAGCCAACTAAAGCTAAGTAGGCCTTTGGCTGATTACTTAAAATAGGCCCCCAGTAACTGGGAGGAGGCACACAGACACTCACACACAGGCAGGTTATTATTCAGAGAAACACGCATGTGCAGACAGTAAACATAAACACGCTTTCGTAGAAAGTCTCCCATGCTCTCAAAGACAAACACAGGTGATGTTAAACGGGTCAAATTTGACACAACTGATCACCAAATGGCTCCCCTCCCAGGTTCAACCTGCCTGGCGTGTGTGTATATGTGTGTGTGTCTGTACATGGAACATAGTATGTTTGTGTGTGTGAGCATACGAGTGTTCATTCACACAGGAAGGAACCTGGCTGGTTCAGCAGAAAGAGAAGAGTCAAAGCTTGCGGTGTTGAGCTTGCCATTCCCCGCCCGGCCAGCCTCCCCGTCAGTTAGCCTCCATCCCCGTCGGCCCATTGCTCCAGCAGGTGCGAACTCCTGACAGCGGCCCATGTTATAAATAGTCCCAAACAGGTAATAAAACGTTTTAACAGTCACAGCCCGGCACTGGGCCTGCCCACCAAAAGCAGTTTTAACTAGCGACTGTAAAAAGCCAACTGTGCCACGCAAACGTTCTGCAGTCCCACACCATCCGGCCTGCTGGAGTCTAGAGAATGCTAGGGTAACTGGTTAAATGAAAAATAAAATCACATTTTATAGCTTTAAAAAAAAATACAATATAGGGTATTATTCCTTCATGGCCTGAATTGATCTAATGTTCAAAATTGAGTTTGTGCATTTCTGGCCACAGTATAACGTCTTACATAATTAATCAAGGGTAGCCTACTTCACTGCACAGCACATGTAGGATGGAATTCACCTAGAGCCCTGTAACCTCAACTACTTTCACTTTGATCTCAACACGCCACTGATTTCCTGCTCGAGAGGATGGATGCTCTATCCTGGGCTACAAACCAAAAATGAACAACCCATTTTTACACAATACCGTTTTAGACCCCATCATTGAGAGACTACCATGGGTTAACAATAAAAAAGTCTGCAATTTGCACAACTGTTTTGATGAGTCAAGCTAGTTCCTCCCATCCCAGAAGAATGCTCTGCAGGTTCCATCGCCAAGTCACAATGAAAGATGTGTGACAAACACAGCCAAGCCAAGATTCTGGTATTAAAGATTGCGTTATAAATGTGAGGGAAAAAATTAAGCTATTCTAAATTAAAGGCTGATATTTAAGCAATAAGGTCAGAGGGGGTGGTATATGGCCAATATAACACGACAAAGGGTTGTTCTTGTTGTTATGCAAGCCAAATTCTAGGCTAGAAGCAAGGATAAATAATGTGTTTAATAAAACCATTATTTATTTTCTTTTGTCATTTGCTGTGATATATCAAAAACAGTGTAGTGATACTTCAAATAGAACAGTAAACGTGGATTTTTGCATCATACCCATGATATTGTTGATATACAGACGGGTGGAATGGTGTTTTAGCCAATCAGCATCCAGGATCCAAACTACCCGGTTTATAAATGAAGACAGGCTAATTGCAGCCAATTTACAAACATTGACAGGCATATAACAATAAAGCCTTTGAAACAAGTGCAGAAAACCTTAACTAAAGCTGTAATAAATGGAGCCAGCCAGGTATGCGATGGGGCAGCTTTTGCCCCACAATGGAGGCTTTTTCCCATGCAATGCAGCCAGTACATCCTGTGCTCTGTGCTACTGCTAGAGTGCGAGCCCCCGTGTGGCACTACGGGCTAAGATCAGCCCAGATTCCCTGCTGTTCCCCTCGGCTCCCGCACTCAGTCAGTCAGTAACTACCATGGGCTTAGCGCCACTGCAGTCTTAATATATGCACTTGGGCCATTCTCTCAATGCCCCTCAATAACAAAGTACAGTACGTGAGTGTAAATAATTTCACAGAGGAAGAGATGGGCAGTCATATTGCTTTAAATATAGTTGTTCTGTATCTCTGCATACACCCCCAACCAGAAATTTAACAGATGACGAATAACAGAAAAGGACAATGTGTGTTTCAAACCTGGAGCCGCCTGTGCTTCTGTCCATTCGCTAGTCACAAGGGTCTCAATGATCTTGATGTGAGCATCTGGGCTAGGCTCGCAGCTGATGAAAGAGTGAAAAAAAAGAAAGTAAAATAGAGTCAGCGATTCTCAGGCCAGCTGACTGGCCCTGCTGTTGTGATTAATGTGTGCATGATCTTGCTCCATCTTTGTCATTCTCTAACTGATGGGACTTCAAGCATGGCTGCTTTAATTGCAACAGCACAGCTGGCAAATAGAAAATCTTCCAAACCTAAATCCTTTCACTGCAAATGTGTGTGTCAGTGAGAGAGTGTGTGTGTGTGTGTGTGTGTGTGTGTGTGTGTGTGTGTGTAGGCTGCTTGCCTGAGAGTGTGTTTCCTTGAGTATATAAAAAGTGTCTGGCTGTCTGTGCACACCTGTCTGTGAGTGCCAGTTCCTCTCTCTCCTGCACCCACCTGGCAGCCTGCTGTCTGAAGAGCACGGGGCTAAAGATCTCCCCCAGGGCGCGGGAGCTGAGCAGGTTCTTGGGCGCGTTGTGGCACACCCGGGACCAGTGGCGCAGCAGGCAGTGGAAGGTGAGCCAGTACTGGGCTGGCAGGCTGGGTGTGCTGGCGATGCGACGCAGCAGCTGGGCACACTCCTTGGGGCTCTGCACCTCTGTGGGATCAAAACACACACAGGTGTCAGAAAGGGAGGTATGTCATACATACACATGTTTCTATGTGCTAACACTTACGCAGGTTACGCACAAATTCATTGATAGAGATCACAGAGGGAGATATACACATTGCATTACCACACATGTATGACTTTGAATGTGTGCTGCAGGCTACGCACTAACAAAACCCTTCAAAAAGCTCCCGCAGTTAAAGCTACAGAGGTGCTAGCAGACTTCCCTTCGACCAATGGGGTGGCAGAAAAAGGAGCCCTGTGGGTTAGACAACCGCATTGAGATTGTGTGTGCTCAACAATGAGTGGAGTGCAAGGTACAGGTGATTGGCTAGCACTGAGATAAACTTGTATAAGTTAACAACAGAGATCCTGTTTCTGGCCATGTGACAAAAAGATTACTCTGAGATATCTCTGTCTTATGTTCTTCCGTGCTAAAGCAAACCTGCTGTGTGTGTGTGTGTGTGTGTGTAGATATTGACACTAGCTCTAGGTACTGTGGGTTCCCTCTCCAAGGTACAGAGTGTTCAGCAGCCCGGCCAGTGGTAGATTAGGTTAGGACTGCTGCTGTAGGCCAATAATTAACTAGACACCGTACCTTTGGGTTGAGGCACGTTCCACTGAAAGTGATTGCTGAGAGCAACAAACAAATTGAATGAACAGCAACCTCTAACCGACATGCTGATTTGGATATGACCCATTTTCTAGTAGAACATTGACATTAAGGAAACAGTAGGTGCTATAGAATATTGGTTTTGTGATTGTGTGTACATCATGTGGTGTACTCTGATGAGTGTATGGCTGTGTTACAGTCACAGTGTGTGTGTGTGTGAGTACCTTGGGCGGTGTGGACCAGCTGAGTGTAGATGGCCGGTGGTATGACAGGCTGGGGAAGATCCTGCAGGTACCGACGTAGACCGTCACACAGCATCTGCAGGTCCATCTGGTCCAGGTCTGCTGACGGAGGATCTGAATAGAACCACACACAATTAGCTCAAAGTCAAACTGTTTTTTCCCCCCAAAAAATTGCACACAAAGTCAAATAACATTGAATTTGGGTGGATATACAGTGCATTCGAAAAGTATTCAGACCCCTTGACTTTTCCACATTTTGTAGAACCCATAATGACAGGTTTAGTAATGTTTGCAAAAAATGTATACCTTATTTACATAATTATTCAGACCCTTTGCTATGCGACTCGAAATTGAGCTCAGGTGCATCCTGTTTCCAGTGATCATCCAGATGTTTCTACAACTTGGGAGTCCACCTATGGTAAATTCAATTGATTGGACATGATTTGCAAAGGCACACACATGTCTATATAAAAGTTTGCACAGTTGACGGTGCATGTCAGATCAAACACCAAGCCATGAGGTCGAAGTAATTGTCCATAGAGCTCCGAGACAGGATTGTGTCGAGAGACAGATCTGGAGGAGGGTACCAAAACATTTCTGCAGTATTAAAGGTCCCCAAGAACACAGTGGCCTCCATCATTCTTAAATGGAAGAAGTTATGAACCACCAAGACTCATCCAAGACCTTGACCAAGAACCCGATGGTCACTGACAGAGCTCTAGAGTTCCTCTGTGGAGATGGGGGAACCTTCCAGTAGGACAACCATCTCTGCAGCACTCCACCAATCAGGCCTTTATGGTAGAGTGGCCAGATGGAAGCCACTCCCCACTAAAAAGGCACATGACAGCCCGCTTGGAGTTTGCCAAAAGGGACACAAAGGACTCTCAGACCATGAGAAACAAGATTCTCTGGTATGATGAAACCAAGATTGAACTCTGACCTGAATGTGTCCGCTCAACACTTGGCCAATACCATCCCTACGGTGAAACATCGTGGTGGCAGTATCATGCAGTGGGGATGTTTTTCGGCGGCAGGGACTGGGAGACTAGTCAGGATCAAGGGAAAAATTAATGGCGCAAAGTACAGAGATCCTTGATGAAAACCTGCGCTAGAGCGCTCAGAACCTTAGACTGTGGCGAAGGTTCACCTTCCAACAGGACAGCGACCCTAAGCACACAGCCAAGAATACGCATGATTGGCTTCGGGACAAGTATCTGAATGTCCTTGAGTGGCCTAGCCAGAGCCGATCAAACATCTCTGGAGAGACATGAAAATAGCTGTGCAGCGACACTCCCCATCCAGCCGGACAGACCTTGAGAGGATCTGCAGAGAAGAATGGGAGAAAATCCCCAAATACAGGCCATGCTTGTAGCGTCATACCCAAGAAGACTGCCAAAGGTGTTTCAACAAAGTACTGAGTAAAGGGTCTAAATACTTAATTAAAATGTGCTATTTCTAAAAACCTTTTTGCTTTGTCATTGAGGTAGGTGTGTAGATTTACGAGGAAAAAAACAATTTAATACATTTTAGAATAAGGCTGTAACATAACAAAATGTGGAAAAAGTCAAGGGTTCTGAATACTTTGCGAATGCACTGTAAGTGATAAACATGAATTCTGCTCACCAGTGTCAAAGCACTGTCTAACATCCAGTCCACCATCGGCTGTGAAGGTCCTGTACAGCGTTGGGTTGTCCAGACCTACACAGAATCAAGCAGCACATGATAAGCCACTAGCTTAGATGCAACTACTTAAATTACTAGAAAGTCATAAAATCACTATAAAAAGGTCTTCCGATTTATTTAAGTATAAAAACATTCAGGGAATAAAGCGCACTACAAGCTACCAGACCTAGTTTCAGGGAGGTTAACACTGAAGATCCCTTCGATCTCCGCTGAGTTAGGTAAACCTGCTTTTAGTTTCTTTGCACCTTACTTGTGGAATATCCTCCCAAACTCTCTCAAATTGGATATTATGATGCCTCTGGAGAGCTACCCTTTAGGTTTTCGCTCTAACCCCAGTTGTAACTAACGTGATTCATCTTATCAACCAGCTAAGTGTGGAAATCAGGAGCACTAGATTAATAGGGTTGGAGCGAAAATCTACCGGGATGGTAGCTCTCCAGGAACAGGGTTAGAAAGCCCTACTCTAGGGAAATTCAGACAGCTGATTAATTACTTTGAATGTGTTTTGTTTTCTATGATTGTGTTTTGTATCACTGTTCTGCTTTTCATAGTGTATAGATTTTGGAATATTATTGTAATTACAGGGCTCTTCAGACCAAAGAGACCTTTATCTCAGCATGACTTCTTGTCAAAATAAAGGTTAAATAAATAATTACATAAGTAACTGAAACCATGTTGATACACGAGGGGTGGATCTTCTAGAATATAAATCTAGGAAATGTTTAGATGACCAGTGTGGATGTGTGCTAGTCCATTGTGTACAGGCCAGTGCACCTTTCTTCTCGATGGCCTCCAGCAGCTTGGCCAGCATGGGAGGAGCGGTCTCTGGGAGCGCAAACTGCTCTGTCAGGTCCAGGAGGGCGGAGCCTGGAAGACGAGAGAAGAGAGGAATAGCGGTTCAGTAAGTCATTTCCATTTAAAAAAGGTAGTTTTAGGATTCAATCGATAACAATTATGGAGGCTAACAAAGAGTGAGAGAGGAAAGGGGATAAGTTGTTGAGGGTTAATTTTATTTCAACATTTCAGGAAGTGCATTGAAATGCAGTATATTAACTTAAAATTGCCCGATCCTGGTTTAACCAAGCCCTGGATGGTTATAGGCAACGGAGTCAATTCCTCCAACCCTGTCTAACACGACACAAAGGGGTCAATTTTGGGCCTCCACTTCAATCCCACCACCATGGTCTCCACCCACACCCCTCGCCCTCAGGCAGCCTATTAATATATCAATCCCACGTTGCAATGCATTCACATGGTACGCCTTTTAAAAATGGTCAGGAAGGGAGATTTGGGACTGGAGCGCTACTTCAAAAGGTATTGCAGACACCAGACCAAAGGACCGATGGAGAGACAAAAAGGCAACTGTGCACAACCGAACGATTCAGGTCGGAGAGGTGCCGAGCAGTAGGATACCATGAAGGTAGCGTTGGGGTGGACCAAGGGGCTAAGCAAACACCATGTGATATGCATGAGGCAAGCCAGGTCTGAGGCTTTGCCCCCCCCCCACCCCACTTTTTTCATTAGATCTTAGCATCCAGGTGTGGACATGAAAGGGTATGTGGGCTGGCACCAATTTTATTTGGATTTGCAAAAAGGTTATTTTGAAAGAGCACCTTTCTGAAAGGGCCAACTGTTTGAGGATTTCAGTCTGCAGTTTCAAACGCAGACGACCATGAATGGAGCCCCTTTCACGGTTTCCCTTTATTTCACTAATTAAGAGATGTATTTATTTATGTTAGATGCTCTACATCTCAGAAGATTTCAAAGGGTTCCAATATTAAGGCAATGTAGTGGCATTGCCTACATGTGTATTTATCCTATTGTTTTTAACAAACAAATGTCAATTATTTTGCTCTACCCTTTTTTGTAAACTGGCACAAAACCAGGCATCTAGAGTAGCCATCTACGCATAAACACTGGTCTTTAGCCTGGAAACGTTCTCTCCCCCAGGAGATTATTATTTTGCTTGCCTAAACAATGATCTGCCATATTTTAACGTTATGTCCTTGTTAGCGCACCAAACGCTGTGGATAACGCTGTCCGGTTGTATGTGAACCAACTGGATTAGCAGGGAGAAAGACCTTCAGCCACTAAACACGCTAAACCCTGTGTAGGCTAAAGAGACAACCGTCATCTTCAAGACACAGTGTGGACCGCACCACACGGACCAGAAAGCGAGTCGTTTTCTCAGAAGCAATGAACTTTGAGGTACTGGAACAGCAACATTTCCCCAAATAGAGAGCTAGGCATCCAGTGCCACCTCTGCATGACTTGGAAGTGTAACCTTCCTACCCAGACAGACATCCTACACTGCTGTCCCTCTACTGCCAAAGCCCTGCCTGCATTGGCCTCCCGCTTCTGGGAAACTCACTTCACAACCTGGGGCTAAATTTACACCTGGCCTCAGTGCTGCTAAAAGTAAATATGCAGAACAACAAGCCTAGCTAGACCTAGATACAATCATCATGTTCTATTTTTTTCAACTTATCTACAATCACATTCTAGCATTCCTAGATTATAGATAAGACTGCATTTACTATTGTGATAACTATAGTAAGATACATTGTATTCTTAAAAGTGAAATGCTACCTCTGTGTGCTCATCTGTACAGAGACACACACTGATTTTAGTATCAGAGTTTTGAGTAGACCTATATCAGCTTCCACAATATTATTTTCTACGATATAATATACATAGATACTATGACTCTAAGTAACAGGGGGGAAAAAAAAGATTGGTCGGTGGATATTCCCTCAAACCGCAGTACTATTCAATGTGTCCTGTATCTGGGACTGTGTATATTTACTCTATCCATAGCAGCCCTGTGAGTGAAACAGGGAGGGGGAAGATAAAGTTGTTTCTCAGTACCATCTGCGCGACCTGATAGTTCCAATGCCGACGGGCCGGTGTCGAGTGACACAGAAAATGACAAATGTTCGGGCCGATCAGTTGGTGATTTCCATGAGGCACTGCCACGAGACCAAGAAACAGAGCAGAAGGGATCTAATGAAGGCAGAGGTGCAGCAAGAGAGAGAGCGAGGGGCAGTGAACGAGCGAGAGAGAGAGTGAGGGGCGGCGAGCAAGCGAGAGGGCGCAGAGAAGGAGTCGGCCACAGAGAAGAACTTGGTAGCAGGCCACATCGATGGAACTGTGTTATCCTCAAAGCCGGAAAAAAAGGTGTTTAGCTTGTCCAGAAGCAAGATGCCGGTGTCCGCAACGTGGCTGATTTTCCCTTTGTAGTCCATGATTGTCTGTAGACTCTGCCACATACATCTCGTGTCTGCCGTTGAATTGCGACTCCACTTTTTTTCCTGTTTGATTGCCTTACCAGAGAATAACTACACTTTTTGTATTCGGCCATATTCCCAGTCACCTTGCCATGGTTTAATGCGGTGGTTCCTTCTTTCAGTTTTGCGCGATTGCTAAAACATCTATCCACAGTTTCTGGTCTGGGTTGGTTTTAATAGTCAGAGTGGGTACACAATCTCCTATACACCTGATTAACTCAGTCAACGTATCTGTGTATTTGTCAACGTTATTCTCAGAGGCTTCCCGGAACATATCCCAGTCAGTGTGATTAAAACAATCTTGAAGCCTGGATTCTGATTGGTCAGACCAGCGTTGAATAGACCTTAGGCAGAAACTCAAACAGGAAGTACCCGTGCTATAGGAAGGGAGGAGCAAAATAGAGTCATGATCAGATTTGCCTAAGGGAGGGCGAGGGGCTTGTAGGCATTTCAAAATGTTGAGTAGCAGCAGTCCAATGTTTTTCCAAAGCGAGTACCACAGTCAACGTGTTGGTAGAACTTCCATAGCATTTTCCTCCAATTTGCTTTGTTAAAATCTACAGCAACAATAAATGCAGCCTCATGATATGTGGTTTCCAGTGTGTATAAAGTCCAGTGTAGTTCTTTGAGGGCAGTCGTGGTATTGGCTTGAGGGGGAATATACACGGCTGTGACTATAACCAAAGATAATTCTCTTGGGAGGTAATGCGGTCAGCATTTGATTGTGAGGTATTCTAGGTCGGGTAAACAAAATGATTTGAGTGTCTGCATGTTATTACAATGACACCATGAGTAGTTAATCATGAAACATACACCCCCGCCTTTCATATTCCCAGAGAATTCATTATTTCTGTCTGCGCTATGTACTGAGAACCCAGCTGGCTGTATGGACAAAGCCATGTTTCTGTGAAACAGTGTATGGTACAATCCCTGATGTTTCTCTGGAAGTAGATCCTCGCCCTGAACTCATCTACTTTATTATCCAGAAACTGAACATTAGCGAGTAATATACCCGAAGCGGTGGATGGTGTGCACGCCTCCTGAGTCAGACTAGAAGTCCACTCCGAATACATCTCTGCCAGAGGTGCTTTGGAGCAGCCTCTGGAATAAGTAAAATTGCCCTGGGGGGTACAAACAAAGGATCCAATTCGGGATAGTCGTATTCCTGGTCGTAATGCTGGTGAGTTACCGCCACTCTGATATCCAAAAGTTATTACTGGCTGTATGTAATATCAAAAAGAATTCTGTGCTAATAATGTAAGAAATAACACAAAAAAACAAAATACTGCAAAGTTGCTTAGGCACTAGAAGCAGACCTGCCATATCTGTTGGCACCATTAAGTCCAACTGGACTAGAACAGGGGTTCCCAAACTTTTTACACTTGGTGGACTCCCTTCCAGCATTGGGGAACATCGCGAGAGAGGGGCGGCGAGCGAGAGTGGCGAAACAGAGAGAGGGGCGGCGAGCGAGAGTGCGCGCGAGAGAGAGAGGGGCGGGGAGAGAGGGGCAGCAGAAAGCGAGGGGGAACGAGAGAGAGGCAACCAGATAAACTGGTTTATCCATTTCACTTGCTTTCGCTCCTTTGCTCTGCAAAGAGCGAACAAAGAATGCAAACATACAGGTACGGTTAGTCCTTCTGCAGATTTCAGCGCCTTCTCTCCCACAGTTTAAAAAAATTAGAACATTATTCTATGCCTGCATTATTATTATTTGCAGGATTCCTCATAATATCCCAGAAGGCATCAGCTCAGTCAGCCAGTCAGTCAACCACAGGTTGAGGAAGTCAACGCAGCTGCCACTGGTGCTGTGGTGCGGCAGGCGTCGGCGGAGGGAACACTCTCTCCCCAGTTCAAACGGTACCTGTAAACTCCAGTAACGGCTGTGGCCAGGCCAGGAACACCAAAAACAGACTAAAGATAGCGCACACCTCTATTAAATGTAAGGTCCCGGTCATGTAACCAGCATTTTCATAGGTTCTAGTATTTATTTTCTTCTGGGGAAGAGGTTCTGTGGAATAAGTGTGACTGAAAACTGATGACCAGTAGAGCAGCCATAGTGTTCGATGTGTGACTTGAGTCCATTTAGTTCAAGGGGCAACTGGGTATAAAAAAAATTCTGTCCTCAGCAGTTGACACTTTGTTAAAACAATATTTATTTCACAGGTCAGTGTGGCTTTTTCCTACTTTAGCATGCAGTGTATTGCATGTGAAATAGGCTATATAACATGGAGAAGCCTTGAGTTTGGACACATGAAATGGGACTGCAGGCATGAGAAAAGTGAGACTATGTCTCCCCCTGCAGAGAGTAAATAGCAACGCATGCACTTCACAGAACCAATGAATAGCCTGTTGCTACACTGGCAGAAAAAAATTAAAGATAAAAAATTATGAATTGGTGCTTTGTGCAAAATATTTGGTTCAACTGAATGTTTATAATAAACCAGTATCATAATGTACAATTTCAAGACTCAGCATTACAGATTCCACCAAGAAATTAGACAAATAATGACGACAACCATTGCCATCCAGGCCGCTGTTTGTTTTAGGCCTACATCAATTGATTCAATCAATAAAGTCCAAAGCATTCCCATTATTAGATATAAGAACCAAACTTCATCTACCTTTGTTTAGCCATTATGAAAAACCACTACAGTACAGAAGAGGGAGGTGTCTGCAGTCTACTTTGATAAACAGATATAGCTAGTGTGATAGATCCAGATCACAGTTAGGGTTGCAAACTTTCCAGTAAATTTCTGTAATTTTCCCAGATATTTTCCATGAGAAGTTAAGCCCTGGAATTTGGGGAATTTTGCTTAAATTCAGTTTTTGTTGTTGTTGCTTATAACAGTGAACCTTTTTTTGTGGGATACACAAGGCAATTCTAGGTCTTGTGGCATATTTGGTTAAACTATCCCCAATTCAATGGAATTGAAACATCTGCATGCACAGTGCATTCTTCCATCACATGTACAGATGATTCTCAAGATCTTTCACACTAATGAGATGCTATTGAGCCCACACTATGACACTGTCTGAGCCAAGGACTACATGCTTTCTGGTAAGTTTTGATTACAGTACTGGGTGGGATGAATATATTTTTTGTTAACCTCTTATGGCTGCATCCCTTGTTCTCAATTTCCACCTGAAGACATACCCTAATCTAACTGCCTGTATATGCATATTTTTGGTATCATTTGAATGGAAACATTCTGAATTTTGTGGAAATGTTAATTGAATGTAAGAGAATATAACACAGTAGATCTGGTGGAAGAAAAGAGAAAGAAAGAGCATACGTTTTCTGTTTTTTATTGTTGTAGCATCATCTTTCACATGTACTAGAATAGCCACAGTCAGATAGGATGCTGGGGATAATAACACAAGAGGGCAACTGTAGGTGTGCAAGGTTTCAGACAGATAACTTCAGGAATGGGTGAGCTACATGACATTTAGCATGAAGTCACCCAGGTGTCCCACACAAGTTGCCCAAATGTACCCAAGTGGCCGAATTGGTGAAATGACCTATAACTATATACAACATATCAAAAAGCAATTCTAACACACACACACAAAATTCATTCGAATTTTTTTTTTTAAACAGTACACCCTTTGGAAGTCCTCTACACAATATTTTGCTGCCTGTGCCGTGTCCCATAGCAGTCTCTTTCTGATGTAAAGCAGAGGCAAACTGAACAAGTGGTACAGGTCATGCGACACAGAACACAACGACACCTCCATGCTGTGCCCTTTTGGCCCTGAGGCACAGTCATGCCTGCAGTAATGAACTGTGGCATATGAACACCACTGGAGGCAGGAGTAGAGGGGGCAGAGGTAGAGCGGGCAGCCTGGCACCGGGGGCTCCCAGTCGGAGTCGCTATCACTGTGAAAGAAAACATTTAAAAAATATTTGTAATGTATGAGCCTTTTATCATCACATAAAATAAACAAATATGTATTGTATAGAGCAGAGGGAACAGTCACTAATGTGAAGTGCTGTTCCATTCAACTCCGGCCATTGTTGTGGGCCTGCCCTCCCCTGAACAGCACAAAATGGCTATTTCATATGGAAATGGAGAGGAGTAGCAGAGGCCGTGTGTGTGTGTGTGTGTGTGTGTTTGCTGTTCTACTCCATATTTTCCACCATAATTTGCAAATAAATTCATTAAAAATCCTACAATGTGATTTTCTGGATTTTTTTTTCTCATTGTCTGTCATAGTTGAAGTGTACCTATGATGAAAATTACAGGCCTCTCATCTTTTTAAGTGGGAGAACTTGCACAATTGGTGGCTGACTAAATACTTTTTTGCCCCACTGTATATATCTGACATGGAAAATATATATACACACATATACAACACATTTCATTGCAAATATTTTTTTATATATTATATATTTCATAAAACGGCATTAGCACTTACCCGTCCAGAAGTATGTCCTGTCCTTGCAGAAACAGCTCCTCAGCTCCTGTTTGAATCATAACACTCAAAGATTCCTCATACAAAAAAATCTGTCTCACTTTCTCGATCAATCTATTCTATAATCTGGTACAAATCTGTATACTATGACTTCACTTTTCCTGATTTATTCGCCATGATGTCTTCAATGAAATCGTTGAAAATACAACTTTCCAAAATACTGCTGTGCGTAGCGTCACATTAACTCCTCTGATAGTCAAGGCGAGAATGGAGTTCGTTACGCATGCATTTACAAACAAGGAATGGTAGTCCAACCCAAAACCATTACATACTGGCGTTTACCTCAGCTCATTGGCTATCTACCCAGCTAGATTTCAAGAAGATCAGTGGTCATCGGGCAGAAATACAGTCAATCAACGAAGCTTTGCTAAAATTATTGGTGCGCAAGGTAGTCATTGCTCGTTGTCTTCAAATCAGTTCACTTCGGTCAATACTCCCCGCAAAAAAAACAATGACGTTTGGCTGTGTTGCAAAACTCCAGAGGAATGCACTGAAACCAACCATGACTAGATAAACGATGGTTTACCGTGTGTAACTTTTACAAATCACTTCAAACTACTTTTCTAAACCAACTTTAGGTATTAATAAACGTTAATAATCTATACAATTCATCACGGGGCGATCTGTATTCGATAGCAGCTAGTCTTGAAATCAGCGTCCATCTTTTCCATTTTAACAACATCCTGTGGAGAGACTAAAACAGGAAAGGCCAAAACGTCATACAACCAAGGATTAAGTCTGCTGGAAATGCCAGCACTGGCGACATCGTGTGGAAGCTGTAGGCGTTTACAGGGCATCTTCATGTATTTGCAGTCGCCTTAAACAATACATTGACTGGCGGATTAATATATTTTTTGTGTTTTTGGAGAACAGTTTTTCGAGGGATTTTTACTCCTAAACACGTTATGTTATAGCCACAGACACGATTTAACCAATTTTAGAGACTTCAGAGTGTTTTCTATACACACATACTTATCATTTGCATATACTATATTCCTGGCATGAGTAGCAGGACTTTGAAATGTTGCGCGATTTTTAACAAAAAGCTGCGAAAATTCGCATCATCCATAAGAGGTTTAACCATCTATACATGGAGTTGTATTTAGGGTTTTTTACTCATTTTTTTCTAATCTATACAGGAAAATGCCACGGGCACTATCTGATGTGTGGAGACATTTCACTGCAGCTAATGTAGAAGGAAAAGTTGGGTAAATTTGTAAATACCATGCCAAATCATGATGAATCAGACACCTTATCGATATCAATAGCTCACGGTTCTCCTGGAATCATAAGTAGTCAGAGGAACGTAGTCAGAGAAATGCTGATGAATGTCTTGCTCGAGCTGTGTATGCAACTGGTTCAACTCTGATGCTCACATGCAATGTGTATTTGAAGAGATTTCTGAATGTTCTTCGCACAGCATACACCCCTCCAACCAGACATGCTTTATCTACTAATTTGCTGGATGCAGAGTTCAACAGAGTTCAAGTGAAGGTCAAGCAAATCATAGAGAAAGCAGACTGTATTGCAATCATCTCTGGTGGTTGGTTGAATGTTCGTGAGCAAGGAATAATTAACTACATAATCTTCACCACTCAACCAGTATTCCACGAGAGCACAGACACAAGGGACAACAGACACACCGGTCTCTACATTGCAGATGAGCTGAAGGCAGTCATCAATGACCTTGGACCACAGAAGGTATTTGCACTGGTGACAGACACAATTCTGCGAACATGAAGGCTGCTTGGTCTAAAGTAGTGGAGTCCTACCCTCACATCACAACCATTGGCTGTGCTGCTCTGAAAACAATGGATACACTACAAGAGAGCCAAGGAAATGGTTAGGTATGTGAAGGGTCATCAAGTTACCTCACCAAACAAAGTGAGAAGAATAAGAGCACCACATTGAAGCTGCCCAGCTGTCATCATGTTTGACAGTCTCTTGGAGGGGAAGGATTCTCTCCAATAAATGGCCATATCACAGTCTGCCAATATGGACAACCCCATCAAGAGGATCCTCCTGGATGATGTATTGTGGTAGAGTGGTAAGCAGCCTGAAACCTATAGCAGTAGCCATTGCACGGATTGAGGGAGACAATGCCATCCTGTCTGATGTTCAGACTCTCCTTGCAGATGTATGAAAAGAAATCCCTACTGTCCTGCCCACTTCACTGTTG
Source organism: Oncorhynchus nerka (assembly GCF_034236695.1). NCBI lineage: Eukaryota > Metazoa > Chordata > Actinopteri > Salmoniformes > Salmonidae > Oncorhynchus > Oncorhynchus nerka. The sequence goes on from NC_088399.1 coordinate 27,982,428, forward strand.
CCCCAAGCAGAGGAAACTGCAGTTCTGAAATACATCAAAAAGGGTGAAGACTTCTGCCTGAAGCCCATGCACACCACAGCGTACATGTAGGACCCCAAGTATGCTGGCAAGAGCATCCTGTCTGGTGCAGAGATCAACAAGACCTATGGTGTCATCACTACCGTGTCTCGCCAACTTGGCAAGGTTCTTGGCTGTATAGTGAAGTGCACTTCCAAGCAAGGGCTTTGGGATGAAGATGCAATAGCAATATGGCAGTTGTGCCAACATATCTCATCAGCCACCTGGTGGAAGGGACTTTGTGGATCTGAGGCTATTTCCCCTGTTGCCTCCATCATCCTCCAAATCACACCAACATCAGCCGCCTCAGAGCGCAACTGGTCCTTGTTTGGGAACACACACACATACCAAAGCACGCAACAGGCTGACCAATACAAGGGTTGAAAAATTGGTGGCCATCCGGGCAAATTTGAGGCTTTTTGAGCCTGACAACGTGCCGACCTCAACAAGGTTGGAAAGTGACAGTGAAGATGAGGCCCCAGAGTCCGATGGACATTGAGGAGGTCCAGGGAGAAGACATGGAAGCCTGAGAGGAAGACAACCAAAGTTTTAGTTTGTAGACTATCATTTTACAAATGTATGTTGAAAACATTTTTTGGGAGATGCGATGGATCATTGGGGATCATTCAATATGCCCCTTTCTTTTGTTGTTCAGTGAAATCATCCCATGTGAAGAATCAAATCATTTTAAGTTCAATTCGTAACTAAATTGTTTTGTTTTTTAAAATATATTTTGGAAGGATTTAATCATTTGCAATGTCTTATGTCTACGATAAGGTAAAAGGTTCATGTTTCTATCTCCATATGATATGGTAAATAAACTCAGCAAAAAAAGAAACGCACCTTTTTCAGGACCATGTCTTTCCAAGATGATTTGTAAAAATCCAAATAACTTCACAGATCTTCATTGTAAATGGTTTAACTTTTATGGGATAGGGGGCAGCATTTTCACTTTGGATGAATTGCGTGCATTTTCACATTTAAGTGAACTGCCACCTACTCTGTCCAAGATGCTAATATATGCTTATTATTATTACTATTGGATATAAAAAAAACTCTGAAGTTTCTAAAACTGTTTGAATTATGTCTGTGAGTATAACAGAACTTATATGGCAGGCAAACTTCCAAACAGGAAGTGGAAATTCTGGGGCTGGTTGATTTTCAACTCATCGCCTATTCACATCCCAGTAAGATATGGATCTGTTCTCACTTCCTAAGCCTTCCACTAGATGTCAACAGTCAGTAGATTGTGGAATGAAGCCTCTAGTGTGATGTGGGGCCGGATGGCAGCTATTTGAGTCAGTGGTCTGGCAGAATGCCAGTTCCTGGTCAGGCACATTTCTCATGATATCACCATGTGTTCCATTACTCTGTAGACAAAAACGAATGCTCCGGTTGGAACGTTATTGGATATATATGATAACAACATCCTGAAGATTGATTCTCTACTTAATTTGACCAGTTTATTCGACCTGGAATATAACTTTTTGAAGTTTTCGTCCGAGTTCGCCTGGACTGGACATTATCGAACAAAACAACGATTTATTGCGGAACTAGGATTCCTGGCACTGCATTCTGATGAAAGATCATCAAAGGGAATATATTATGATGTAATTTCGTATTTCTGTTGACTCCAACATGGCGGAGAAATGTTGTGTACCTCTGAGCGCAGTCTCAGATTATTGCCTGGTATGCTTTTTCCGTAAAGTTTTTAAAAAATCTGACACAGCGGTTGCATTAAGAACAAGTGTATCTTTAATCATATGTAAAACATGTATCTTTCATCAAAGTTTATGATGAGGATTTCTGTTATATGACATGGCTCTCTGTAATTACTCCGGATATTTTGGAGGCATTTCTGAACATGGCGCCAATGTAAACCGAGATTTGTGGATATAAATATTATAGCTGATTATAGCTGATGACCACAAACTGTGGTTAGCTGAATACTAACGATTTGCCAGTAAAGAAGCTAACTAGCTTCTGAACTAGCTCCTGGCTAGCTCCTGGCTAGCTCCTGGCTAGCTCCTTGGAGGATTACAGACTTGAGGTAAATAATACTTTTTTATAAATATAAATTGGTGAGGCGGGTTGCAGGAGAGTGTTTTGAAGATGAGTTGATGGAAAATTTAAGAAAAAAAATGTATGTGAAAAAAGTTGTAAATATATATACGGGACACGACAAGACGAGGACAAAAGACGTCTGAACTGCTATGCCATCTTGGAAATATTTGGACCAGTCCCTGACAAATGCCAACCCATACATCAAAATGTAACTATGAAGCGCTACCTTGTAACCTCCTACATTTTCTTTTTGTGTCTCTGAAGACAAAGCTTGGGGAATACCCATCAAAAAAAACAAATATAAATCAGGCCAGGTTTAGCGGGCTTCACGTAAAGGGCTGTAACGTTAGCGTTACCATAGAGTTGAATGTTCTTAGCACTTAACGCATTTGAGCATAGCATCCATGATTTGTCACGACGACCATCTATGACACTTCAAAACAGTATATGGTCAGTGTGCATTTTTTGCACTTTATTTAGCTCTCTACTCTGAACTCACCATAAAATCATTAACAGTTAGTTCACTCTCCTCTCCGACTGGTGTAGTTGTGTTGAATTATAGTGTCCAGTCTTGCTGTAGCACGCCAAGGCAAGATGGGTTAGCCATATAAAGAGTGCCCTATTCATTTTTGCAGTGTAAAGAGGCGGATGTAGATTAAAATCTCTTATTTCCGAAATGTCCACACATATGTGAATCGTTTAATTAAATCAAGTGTTCAGCATTATGTGCGATATGGTTTACATGAGAAGCTCCTGTGTAGTTTGAGTAGTTATTTTTATTTTGTTTTTCTATATACCGTAATTTCCGGACTATAAGCCGCTACTTTATTCCCACACTTTGAACCTCGCGGTTTATACAATGACGCGGCTAATTTATGGATTTTTCCCGCTTTCACAAGATTCATGCCGCCAAAAAACTGAGCACCGTCACATAATGTGACGTAAATCGAGCGCGCTCAAACTTCCCATTATTCTGATTACGGTAGTAATTTTGTCACCCTCATCATGGCAAAGACACTGAGAAATGCATATGATGCAGCTTTCAAGTTGAAGGCGATCGATCTGGCTGTTGGAAAAGGAAATAGAGCTGCTGCATGGGAGCTTGGCCTTAATGAGTCGATGATAAGACGTTGGAAACAGCAGCGTGAGGAACTGACTCAGTGCAAAAATACAACAAAAGCTTTCAGAGGGAAGAAAAGCAGATGGCCCAAAGTATTTGCAACCACTCGATATCAGTGTAAATCGTGCATTTAAGGTGTCGCTCCTTGTTCAGTGGGAGGCTTGGATGACAAGTGGGGAGAAATCCTTCACTAAAACGGGCCGCAGGCGAAGAGCATCTTATGGTCAAGTCTGCCAGTGGGTCCTGACAGCGTGGAGCATTGTCAAAAAATCCACTATCATCAACAGGTTTCGAAAGGCTGGACTGCTGCGTGTTGAAGGGGCAGCATGAGCTCAGCGGGGTATTTGCCTCCGGATGAAAGTGATGAGAGCGACAATGAAAACGATCCAACATCGGATGAAGCAATTCTGAGGCTATTCAACTCCAACACCGAAGGAGATGACTTCAGTGGTTTCAGTGCACAGGAGGAAGAAGATAGTGACCAATGACTTTCTTGGTAGGCTACTGTTTTAATTTTTGTTACAAGCCGTGTTTCGTTAAAGCCTATTTAATTTTGTTACAACGCCGTGTTTCGTTTAAAGGCTGTGTAAAGTTAATTTGTTTCAATGTACCGGTAGGCACCTGTGGCTTAGACATGTACAAAATACATATTTATTTTATAATTCAGTGGGTGCGGTTTATATTCAGGTGCGCTTAATAGTCCAGCAATTACGGTACACTATGGTATGTATGGTGTGCTAATAGTTGCATACACATGAAGCAGAAATTAGGCTTTGGCCACACCGTCTGCAATAAAGCACAAAACAGATGTTCTTTTTTTTTTTACCTATAGGCAAGCTATTAACCATCGCACAAAATTCAAACGTTGTCCATGTGAGAGATTTCACAATTGAATTGCAGTTAGAATATGTTATGGTATCAATGAGCGATCCAATTGAATGATGACAGTAGTCAGCACTATTGTCAGCTGGTCCCCACCACTTAGGCTGGTGGTGACAAAGAAAACTCAGACAAGTATAGCTGGTTATAAAACAGAGGGACATTCTAGTGTGCTGTTTTGTCACATAATAAACAACCTCAGCTGCATAAAATGGCCTCAACACCAGGATCACATGAAACACTATTTAAAATGTTCTACAAGGGAGGAGTTAGTAGGAAGATTTTCTGGTTCGAGCCTGCCAGACAAAATAGGTGAATGGAAGTTGTGACCTGAAAGTGACGCTTCCTTCTTCTCAGTGGTTTTCAGGCCCAGAGTGAAGGTCCTCTTTTCAAGGCTGGCTGGCTGGCTACATGACTCAGTCGAGAGGCCTAGGAAAGGAGCAGCAGCATGCTGGTGTTTTAAAAAGACTGGGAGCTGGAATGAACCGGAATGCTTCTCCAAGCCCGGCCCAGCCCTCTTTCGCTCTTTCCCTCTATCCACATCTGCTGCTCTGAAATAAACCCCTGTGGCTCAGTGAGAGCAGAGGCCCCTTTCCAAGCCTACGCTCTCCTCCCTCCCACCCTCCCAGCAGGGACCGACTCCAAGAACATTATCAAAACACTAAAAAAAGAGGGTCAGAGGGAAAAAAGCTGAAGCACTGGAGGAAAGGAAGAAAGAGGGGGATCTGCCAGATCCCTCAGTGGCAGGCAATAAATCACACTCTGAAGCAACAAGACTCTAACCAGCCCAGAGCCCTCCTCAGCCCCTTAGCCTCCCCAGGCCTTAGTCTCCACACTTCCCAGCCCCTCTCCTTTATCGCCAGCCAGTCTGCAGCCCTGATCACTCAGCTCACCAATCCCATTCCCCAGCCCCTTCCCTCCCACACTTCTCCCTCCCAGCCTTAAGCACTCTCTCCCCCTTCCCGTGACACAGAGACTTTTCTTTTCCTGGTGCTACATTCACACTTGCTCTGGGCTCAGCGCTGCCACTCAACCACAGTCATGCCCATTCACCACATGCCCCCTTCACATATGGCTCCTCGCTCACCCTGCAAGCCCCAGCTAAAGAATTTCACAATAGCACCACAAAGGACAGGAAATGGAAACCAGGTCACCAGAGCCTCTTGTATAGGTGAGCTGACAGATCTACGCAATGTCAGAGAGCCTGAATATACGTCACAGCATCTTTAAAGATGCATGTCTTTCTACTTACAAAGTCTTGTAGCCTCGAGTGGCCATATAGAATTGTGTCGGTGTTGCCTGAAACAGCCCGGGTTGTTTCGGTTTAACTTTATTTTTATTTTTAAACATGAAACAAAAAAATGACATTTCAAAGGTGTCAAACATGATATGTGATGTGTGATATGCAATCGCGTTGACTTGAGGCTTTTCCACAACACGAAGATGGCTCTCGTCATCTTTTGTTAGCGGAATATCAACAAAAAAACTGATTACAGAAGGTCAGAATGGCAGATTTTCTTAGCCAGGCCAAAATAATCTCCCCAAAAATATACCCAATGCAAACAGATAGGCTTCCAGTTCAGATCTGGCCCATTTATTTCACATGGATTAGTTAGTAGAAAATAGCATGACGGTAAAAAAATATATATATTGTGCCTACAGCAAAATGAATTTTTTTCTTGATGCTGGCCAGGAGGAGTTTCAAAGAGGAGTGGTCCAGCAGTCCAACCACTGGGCTGGTACCAGGTGCTGCACAGCACCACAATGCACTGGACCGGAGCCAAGCCCCATTGTCCTCCAGCCCTGGTTAGCATTCAGTGGGGCTATGTGAGCACTGCCACTTGTTATCAAAGATGTCATTGTAGTCCCACCATGCGAGTCCCCTTTCTCAGCTAGTGTTTGAAGCTGGGATCGAAAGAAAAAGGAAAAAATGTCAACTGACTTGCTTGGGCTTAATGTAAAGAAATAAACTGTCAAGGAAATGGCTCACTTGCAAACGTTGGCGCGTAGGCTACACCAATCTGACATTTAGTAAACATTGTAGTAAACCGTTTAGCAATCATCACTTCCTAACAAATCATCATTGGAAACCTCACAGGATGCAATCGTTCCATTCAGCGTGACCAAAAAGCATACAGCCAGGTAAGCAACATAAAAAAAACAAGCAAAATATAAATTTACCCATTCTCTATGATGAAAGAAGAGGGACAAAAAACACAACATGATTGTGACAATTGTGTGGACCCTTCATTTTGTAAATGTTACGTTCTCTGCAATTAATGAGACTTGAAAACACCTCTGCTTTTTTCAAACTCCAAGGCAACAGGTTTCCACAGGCCCCAATTGAAGGATGGATACGTAGAGATCTGTGACGCACATCTGCTAACCAGGTTAGCAATAAACTGGGCAGTAGTTTGAATGTCCAATCATCTAAGAAGATGTCATGACGTTGGCCTGGGGTAGGTTTATGACAGTCATAAATACCTCTTCCCCCTCTTTCCTCTCTCTACCCTACTGATACATTTGCAAAACCCTTGGTTAACAGAGATTCTGGGAACATCAGAAAGTGGGGGGAAATTAACTATATTCTGGTAATCCGACAAATTGAACATATGCGGTGGTACTTAATGACGTCAGTTCGGGTGTCATCTGAGACATTCTCATCAATGATAAGATGACAAACTCTACAGTGGAAAGTCTACACATCAGAGTTATCGGATTCACATGGAATTGTTGTTCAATTTAAATGTTTGAATATGAAATTATTCGTGATGGGATGAAATGTGATTTTAGCTTCCAAAATGTGAGATTTGGGTTTTCATAAGGTAGGGCTCTGCTCAAATCAGTGGCCTGCCCCTGTGAAGGGACTTGGGCTATAAAACTTTTCAAACACGCCCTCCTCTCCCTTCCTATATAAAGCCTTGACGACAATATAACCTCCTGTTCCGAGGACGACGGTCCGATGTCAGAATGGTTCAGATAATAACTACAGAACGAAGCAAACATCAGCGTGAGCTTTGGTTGCGAATGGTATGAACTTTGAACTCTTATTCACTACAGAAGTGATACCTCCTAGCCGTTGAGTTAGCAACAGCAGCTGCAAACGAGGGTTAGGAAGGAACAGACAGAGTATCTTGTCTACCACACAACGGCGTTACTACAACGTATCCAATTTACCAGAAGAGACATCCTTCAAAGGACTAGGACTACCACCAACCTACCAAAGCGCAGCTCAGAGTAAATATTTATTGCATTTTCCTTTTCCAAAAGGGCGGTAATTTAGAATGCATAAGATACTGTTTTTACGATAGCACAGCTTCGCACTTTGTTCCTCAGTCTTCCTGCTCTTTCACTCAAACCCAGCCCCTTTTCTTTCGTGTAACCAGCTGTCATATGTGTTCCGCCCGTTAGGGACGTTATCCTTTATGACGCCATTTGTAATCAAGTTATGATTTAAATATGTGTGTGTAATTCTGTGTGATTAGTTAGGTATTTTGTAAATAAATAATTAAACCCAATTTTGAATTGCTGATTCAACTTGTTATCCAGGGTTCGTGCAGATAACCAAGAATTTACAACTTTCAGATAAGACCGAATTAAGATGACGTTTAATATCGACTGCTATTAATGTAAAATATTACTGTCTTTAAGAGTTTATTCGGAAGATAACAGCTCTATAAATATTATTTTGTGGTGCCAGACTCTCTAGTTAATTACATTTACATGATTAGCTCAATCATGTCATATTAATTAGGGATAAATTATTTTATAGAATAGCATGTCATATCACTTAATCCGGCATAGCTAAAGACACGACAAAGAGATAGGATAATACTAGACAAGAGAGAGAATTGGCTAATACTTTGTAGATAGCCAAATGAATTGCTTCAACAAATGCATCCAACACAACATAAAGATAACATAAATCAGGCATTGTTTGCTTTGGTCGCTTACATAGATGTTTTTGGGGATCTATTTTATGTAGGGAGAGAACAAACCTAATAAAAGGTTAGGCATTGGAATCCATAACTTTTTATCTTATATGATTTCAATATGAGGCGTCTACAATCTTGTGTGTCCTAGCCACAACCATTTGCAACACAATACTACCCTGGAGCAGAGAGTGTAAATGGAACCATGAAGTGAGCCCAATGGGTTGAATTACTACTGTGGTTTGACCAAATGGCTTCCACACACAGATTCTCAAATGGTGAAGGAACTAAGTTTGAAATGTGACAAATACAGTAATGCACAAGGTCCATCCAACACAGATGGGAGGTTCTGTGAATAAAATGCAATGTTATAACATCAGGGTAGAGTATTTCAAGTACTTTCAAAAAGAAGCATACCACTGAGGGACGATTGAAATGTAAGGGGTAGGGTATTTGCAAAGCAGCCGACCATCTGGATTTGCTTTGTGGGTTTAAAAGTATTTTCGATTAAATCCAACAAAGGAGTTTGTGAGGGCTATCTAAAACTCAGTGGTAATGTTAACAAGAGGTTAGTCTATGTGAAGGATGAACCATCCCACCACCTCTACAGCAAGGTTACATGTTAGCTTGGCTGCCTGCAAACCTATCGTGGATTAGCCTTTGGTTGGGCATTTTGTTTCAGCAACTGATTGTTAAAAGTTTGGCTTAATTGCGTAGGGGCCGATTCAATCAAAACCTTCAATGGGGTTCGTAGGGCATGTAAAAACAAACAAAAAGAGCTGGGATGATAACCGAAAATGATAACCGAAAATTGACAGACCAAATGAATACTTTTCTAATACAGTGCCTTGCGAAACTATTCAGCCCCCTTGAACTTTGCGACATTTCAGGCTTCAAACATAAAGGTATAAAACTATTTTTTTGTGAAGAATCAACAACAAGTGGGACACAATCATGAAGTGGAACGACATTTATTGGATATATCAAACTTTAACAAATCAAAAACTGAAAAATTGGGCGTGCAAAATTATTCAGCCCCTTTACTTTCAGTGCAGCAAACTCTCTCCAGAAGTTCAGTGAGGATCTCTGAATGATCCAATGTTGACCTAAATGACTAATGATGATAAATACAATCCACCTTTGTGTAATCAAGTCTCCGTATAAATGCACCTGCACTGTGATAGTCTCAGAGGTCCGTTAAAAGCGCAGAGAGCATCATGAAGAACAAGGAGCACACCAGGCAGGTCCGAGATACTGTTGTGAAGAAGTTTAAAGCCGGATTTGGATACAAAAAGATTTCCCAAGCTTTAAACATCCCAAGGAGCACTGTGCAAGCGATAATATTGAAATGGAAGGAGTATCAGACCACTGCAAATCTACCAAGACCTGGCCGTCCCTCTAAACTTTCAGCTCATACAAGGAGAAGACTGATCAGAGATGCAGCCAAGAGGCCCATGATCACTCTGGATGAACTGCAGAGATCTACAGCTGAGGTGGTGATCCTGGACAACACCCTGTCGTTCTCAACTAACATCAAGGCAGTGGCCCGTTCCTGTAGGTTCATGCTCTACAACATCCGCAGAGTACGACCCTGCCTCACACAGGAAGCGGCGCAGGTCCTAATCCAGGCACTCGTCATCTCCCGTCTGGATTACTGCAACTCGCTGTTGGCTGGGCTCCCTGCCTGTGCCATTAAACCCCTACAACTCATCCAGAACGCCGCAGCCCGTCTGGTGTTCAACCTTCCCAAGTTCTCTCACGTCACCCCGCTCCTCCGCTCTCTCCACTGGCTTCCAGTTGAAGCTCGCATCCGCTACAAGACCATGGTGCTTGCCTACGGAGCTGTGAGGGGAACGGCACCTCAGTACCTCCAGGCTCTGATCAGGCCCTACACCCAAACAAGGGCACTGCGTTCATCCACCTCTGGCCTGCTCGCCTCCCTACCACTGAGGAAGTACAGTTCCCGCTCAGCCCAGTCAAAACTGTTCGCTGCTCTGGCCCCCAATGGTGGAACAAACTCCTCACGACGCCAGGACAGCGGAGTCAATCACCACCTTCCGGAGACACCTGAAACCCCACCTCTTTAAGGAATACCTAGGATAGGATAAAGTAATCCCTCTCACCCCCCTTAAAAGATTTAGATGCACTACTGTTCCACTGGATGTCATAAGGTGAATGCACCAATTTGTAAGTCGCTCTGGATAAGAGCGTCTGCTAAATGACTTAAATGTAAATGTAAGGTGGGAGACTCTGTCCATAGGACAACAATCAGTCGTATATTGCACAAATCTGGCCTTTATGGAAGAGTGGCAAGAAGAAAGCCATTTCTTAAAGATATCCATAAAAAGTGTCGTTTAAAGTTTGCCACAAGCCACCTGGGAGACACACCAAACATGTGGAAGAAGGTGCTCTGGTCAGATGAAACCAAAATTGAACTTTTTGGCAACAATGCAAAACGTTATGTTTGGCGTAAAAGCAACACAGCTCATCACCCTGAACACACCATCCCCACTGTCAAACATGGTGGTGGCAGCATCATGGTTTGGGCCTGCTTTTCTTCAGCAGGGACATGGGAAGATGGACCATTTACATTTAAAATTTGATGGGAAGATGGATGAAGCTTTACAAATCTAGGTCATTACTTTATCCTACCAATCTGGAAGAAAAGGGAGTTTGATGGAGTCTGCAAAAGACCTGAGACTGGGACGGAGATTTGTCTTCCAACAAGACAATGATCCAAAACATAAAGCAAAATCTACAATGGAATGGTTCAAAAATAAACATATCCAGGTGTTAGAATGGCCAAGTCAAAGTCCAGACCTGAATCCAATCGAGAATCTGTGGAAAGAACTGAAAACTGCTGTTCACAAATGCACTCCATCCAACCTCACTGAGCTCGAGCTGTTTTGCAAGGAGGAATGGGAAAAAATTTCAGTCTCTCGATGTGCAAAACTGATAGAGACATACCCCAAGCGACTTACAGCTGTAATCGCAGCAAAAGGTGGCGCTACAAAGTATTAACTTAAGGGGGCTGAATAATTTTGCAAGCCCAATTTTTCAGTTTTTGATTTGTTAAAAAAGTTTGAAATATCCAATAAATTTCGTTCCACTTCATGATTGTGTCCCACTTGTTGTTGATTCTTCACAAAAAAATACAGTTTTATATCTTTATGTTTGAAGCCTGAAATGTGGCAAAAGGTCGCAAAGTTCAAGGGGGCCGAATACTTTCGCAAGGCACTGTATGTTTTTGTTAATTGGACAATTGATAGATAAAACAACATTCAAAGTAGTAGTAAGGCAAAACATAAAAAAATACTATGGTGAACATTAATGTACCAATTTATCATTCAATTTATCGTTAGTGATAATTCAGTAAATTTATCATAATATGGATTTGTGTCTATATCACCCAGCTCAACATTTTACCCATGCAGTGTGAAATGTTCGAATTGTTTCTGTTGAGTGTTTTTGTTTACAATGTGAACATTGTTTTGTACTGTACAAATCACAACTGCATCCCAATACCAGGTCCCAGAAACCTTGTATTGGGGGTCAGCTGAAGAAGGCTCAGACTGTTTATCACTCACCTAGTTCATCACCAGAGTCAGCCTTGGAGGAGCCCGGGGCCACGGGTAAGGGTCTGGGGGGTCTCGGCTTGGGAGTGGGAGGAGAGATCCTCTTCTTCCCAATGAACTCCACATATGTCCCTGGAAAGTCTCCCTTTTCCTGAGTGGTTTCATTAAAGCCAGGCAGCCAACCAATGTCCTCTGGCCTTTCCTCAAGGCCGTCACTGTACCCTAGGGCTACCAGGGTCCCTTTGGTCACTGTTAAGATGTCCCCCACATGGAGGTCAATGTCCTCCTCTCGCTCCTTCTTGTAATCATAAAGTGCCCTGTACTGATATCCTTCTGCGGCCATCGTAGAGACTTTTCACGGGTGTTTTTGGTTGTTGTTGGTATATATATATATATATGTATATTATTTTGAATGAACACTGCTGTGAATAACTTGTTCGGGCAGGTTAGAGTTCCAATTAGTTACTCCTCAGGTTTTCCAAGAATATATTAATGGAGCAAACAAAAAAAACTAAACACAACACTTAATGAACATTCTAGCCCTCAATAGTTCTTTGGGTGATTATTGTGTTTTAACTTGTCTTCAGGTCATTCTCAAGCTTGGTTATCCACTGCACCCCTGTGGTGCCTCCGGCAGTGTTTCCATATTTGTCCCCTGCAGCAGTGGCCTTGAAAAGGTACAACCAACCTGCAATACAGAACAGAAGAAGCCATTTGCAAAACATTGCATAAGACTTATGATCACAAACATTTTAAAATCAGTGATGGCTACATGTACAAGGTACCCGTGAAATAGGGACAGTTCTAAATTGGTGGGGGGGGGGGGTCCTAACCTTTTTTTGTTGTGATCTTGGGAGGGTTGAGATATACAGTGGCGCAAAAAAGTATTTAGTCAGCCACCAATTGTGCAAGTTCTCCTACTTAAAAAGATGAGGCCTGTAATTTTCATCATAGGTACACTTCAACTATGACAGACAAAATGAGAAAAAAAAATCCAGAAAATCACATTGTAGGATTTATGAATTTATTTGCAAATTATGGTGGAAAATAATGTTTATCGCAATATAAAGAAAGAGCATACTAAAATCTCAAAATCCACATCTGCCTTACCTTTATATTTTTTTATGTCCTCCAGATTTGAGAAGATAGATAACTAGCTCAACATTGAGTCAGTTTTCCTTAATTCTCGCACAACACCCAGACAAGCTGACAAAAATATATATTTTCATCCCCTCTTCTTACAGCCTCCAATGATTTAGTCGCCCTGATCTTGGCAATCCTACAAGGGTAAAAACTCTTTGGACCAAGTAACTCTTTCTACACAAGTAACATATTTTACTATTAGTCAAAAGATGCAGTTTTGATTGGACACCCTACATATTGTGGCTTTTTCACTAGTGCCAATGAGTAGTTCTGCTGAATAAACCCAAAACTCAAACAAGCAGTTGTTGAAAAGCACTAATTAAAACCTTTTTAGGTTAACATAATTTATGAGATGGAATGCTAACATAGATAAATAAAAAAGTGCATTCATATATATTTGCTTATGCTGTTCATCCATGTTGAATGCCAATGAAATACTGTAGTGTTTAATGCAGTGGTTCCCAAACTGTTGAAATAGTAGACTGCACAGGGTGCAATTTCGAAATTGGGTAATGCATCAGCAGTTTTGCTTGTCATGTCAGTCATTGCAGAACTTAAGAGAGCTAATTATTACTAATGTTAGTCCACACTACAACAACAAAATACTTAAACACGTAATATTGTCCTTGAAACATTTCAAATTTAAATACTCTAGAATTCCATTCATTCCTATGGAGGACTGGTTTGTGCAACAATTGCCCATTACTCATTTCCAAATTCTTCAAGCTCTGTCAAATTGGTTGATCATTCCTAGACTACCATTTTCAGGTCTTGTCATAGAATGTCAAGTAAATTTAAGTCAAAACTGTAACGCGACCACTTGGGCACATTCACTGTCTTCTTGGCTAGCAACTCCAGTGTAGATTTGGCCTTCTTTTAGGTTACTGTCCGCTGAAAGGTGAATTCATCTCCCAGTGCCTGATGGAGAGCAGACAACCAGGTTTGACTCTTTATTTATTTAACTAGGCAAGTCAGTTAACACCTGTGGCAGTATTTTCTAGGGGCAGTATTTTCATTTTTGGGAAAAAACATTCCCCTTTTTAAACGGGATATTTTGTCAGCACAAGATGCTAGAATATGCATATAATTGACAGCTTTGGATATAAAACACTAACGTTTCCAAAACTGTAAAGATATTGTCTGTGAGTATAACAGAACTGATGTTGCAGGCGAAAGCCGGAGAAAAATCCAATCCGGAAGTGCCCCATATTTTGAAAGCGCTGCGTTCCAATGAGTCCCTATTGAGCTGTGAATGTGCTATCCAACCAGCTTACGCTTTCTACGTATTCCCCAAGGTGTCTACAGCATTGTGATGTAGTTTTACGCATTTATGTTGAAGAATAGCCGTAGGCGGCTACATTACGTAAGTGGTCACCTGATGGCTGCCGTAAAATACAGAGGTAGCCATTACTCCAATCTGTCCTACTGAAAAACAAATTGTCCCGACACAGGTGGACTCCAATAAAGTTGTAGAAACAATTTCAAGTCTCAAAGCAAAAGGGTCTGAATATTTATATAAATAAGGTATATGTTAATTGATATACATTTGCAAAAATGTCTAAACTTTTTTGTTTGTAATTATGCGGTATTGTGTGTAGATTGATGAAGAAAATATATTATTTAAATACATTTTAGAATAAGGCTGTAACGTAATGTGGAAAAAGGGAAGTGGTTTGAATACTTTCCAAATGCACTGCATGTGTGTTTGTGTTGTGTCGTTAATCGTGTGTGTGTGTGTGTGTGTGTGTGTGTGTGTGTGTGTGTGTGTGTGTGTGTGTCTATGCAGGTTATATGAATGTGTGTGGGTTGCCTGTGCATAGCTCGATTCCGTTTCTTTTTTTATACTGAAAAACCCCAGTCCTTAACGACAACATGATGCAGCCACCATTATGCTTGAAAATATGGAGAGTGGTACTCAATAATGTGTTGTATTTGCCCAAAACATAACAATTTGTATTCAGGACAAAAAGCCACATTTTTTTGCAGTATTACATTTGTAACTTATTGCAAACAGGATGCATGATTTGGAATATTTTATTCTGGACAAGCTTCCTTCTTTTAACTGTCAATTAGGTTAGTATTGTGGAGTAACTACAGTTGTTGATCCATCCTCAGTTCTCTCCCATCACAGTCTTTCAACTCTAACCGTTTCAAAGCCACCATTGGCCTCATGTGGTTTCCTTCCTCTCTGGCAACTGAGTTAGGAATGATGCCTGTATTTTAGTTGTGACTGGGTGTATTGATACACCATCCAAAGTGTAATTAATAACTCCACCATGCTCAAAGGGATAAACAACATCTGCTTCTTTTATTTTTACCCATCTACCAATAGGTGCCCTTTGTGAGGCATTGGAAAACCTCCCTGGTCTTTGTGGTTGAATCTGTGTTTGAAATTCTGCCTGACCGAGGGACCTTACAGATCATTTGTATGTTGGGGTACAGAGATGAGGTTGTCATTCAAAAATCATGTTTAACACTTGCACACTGAGTGAGTCCATGCAACTTAATAAGGCATGTTTTACTCCTCAACTTATTTAGGCTTGCCATAACAAAGGGGTTGAATACTTATTGACGCAATACATAAAATATATATACATATTAATTTTTTTAAAATTCATTTGTAAAAAATAAAAAAAATAAAAGAACATAATTCCACTGACATTATGGGATATTGTGTGTGTAGGCTAGTGACACAAATCTCAATTTAATCCATTTGCAATTCAGGCTGTAACACTACAACATTTGGAAATAGTCAAGTGGTGTGAATACTTTCTGAAGGCACTGTATATTAGTGCTTTTAACTTGTTTGGCTGATCCCTCCTTGTGACCCTGTTGGATTCATGTCCAACCGTGTCACAGGAGTGATCAGCCAATTGTGAAAAATGTACTACTTCAATTTGCCCATGCTGTCAGACGCTATAATGACACAGCTACAAAGATGAGTCCTCTATCCATCTCTATAGTATACAGTAACCTCTCCCATCTTCTAGAATGATAATGTTTTTGTTGATGTTTTGTGTCTTCTCACTTTTGTTTATTTCACTTGCTTTGGTCATGTAAATATAAAGTCCCTCTGAATTGAATAGCTACAGTGGGTAACTAACGTCAACTAGTGGCTTGGTAGTTTACCAGAGAAAATTGGCTTTAGGTTGAACTCAAATTACGCCTAAAATGTTGACAGCTAGTTAATTGGTAACTAAATTAACATTTACTAGGCTGAAAAGCTTTCACTCAAGTCTAACTTTGTCATGCTTGATAATGACTTTTAAGTTTGGCATGAATAACAACATTTCATTGAATTATCAACATACTGAGGACGATCAATCGAAGTCCAGCAGTGCAGTGGTCGGCTTATCCCGGTCGTCGCGAGCAAGTAAAAATGGGTAATAAATTCCGTTGTAATCAAACGTGTACTACTTTATTTAATAAGCAATATGTCGTTATATGGCATGACAATAAATTCGACGTCTTTAACAACAAGTAAAGATATGAGATAGCCAGTATGCTAACGTGGCATTTAATGCTAACTAGCTACTGTGCTAACGTGTTAGCCTAGCTAACTAGCTACTGTACATACATACTAAAAGCGCACAACTCACTTGCATGAAGGGGGCCCAGGTTGAATAGAATGAATCCTCCTCCCTTTCCGTGTGGACACACTTTTCCACTCCGATATCAAACATAGAACGTTAGCCACACAAAGACAACGCCAAAAGCCTCTGAGAGTAGCTATAACGTTTTCGAACAAATTAGTCCAGGACTTAAAAAGTGGGTTTTAATCTTATTTGCTACGCTCGTACTCTGTCAACAGACAGGACGACTCCGCTCGAGCGAATACATTGGTTTAAGTTTCAACGAGGGGCATGGCAGTGGACTGGCGGGGTCACTCGTTCACTGGTACGTCAATCCAAATACGTCATCATAAGAGCAGCTATACCCTGCCCTCTCCGGGTAGCATGTCAAGAGCTTGGAGTGTGATTGGTTATTGAGACTACACTCGAGCAGCACACGAATTAAACACGCATAAAATAATTACGTAACGTCCACATGCGAGCAGGTTAAAATTTCTGCTATCGTGTAGCCTATAGGCCCATGACACTATAGAAACAAATTAATAAAAATAGCTGGTAATGTTTCTTTTCAGGTTATTTGGCTTTATGAGTTTTAAAAGCTTACAAAGTGAGGATTCGTTTTCACATAGGCTGTTTTTATACATGCAACCCAATTCTGACCTATTATCCACTAATTGGTATTTTGACCATTCATACCAGATATTGTCACATCAGATCTTTTCAGAGCTCATCTGATTGATCAAATTAGTGGAAAAAAAGATCAGAATTGGGCTGCCCATGTAAATACAGCTCTAGAGGCTATTTAATTGATTCCAGACACAGAAGAGGACAAGCTACATTATGGTAGGAAAACCACTCCCATTGTAGCCGAAGCATAGGAGTGCCAAAGAGGTCTATGGAAACTAAGTTTCAGAACTCTGTGCAATGCTGTGAAGTACATGTTAGGACTTTACAATTTGCATATTTACCACACACACATATATATATATATATTTGTTTATTAATTTCTTTATCTAAATCCTATTGAGATCAAATATATTTTACTTCGGAGACCTGTCCCAAGAAGAACTATCGACATGCAAACTATCACAACCGGCTGTGATTAGGAGTCCCATTGGGCGGCACACAATTGGCCCAGCGTCGTCTGGGTTTGGTCGGTATAGGCCGTCTTTGTAAATAAGAATTTGTCCTTAACTGACTTGCCTAGCTAAATAAAGGTTAAATAGTTTTTTTAAATATATATTTTTTAAACAAAGGGAAACCCAGCAGCGAGTTGCCCAATGATGTGAACCTACAAGAGGATCTAAATACCTTCTATGGTCTGAGCTAAATGCTTTCCATGCTCGCTTCGAGGCAAGCAACACTGAACCATGCATGAGAAAACCAGTTGTTCCGGACGACTGTGTGATCTCGCGCTCCATAGCCGATGTGAGTAAGACCTTGAAACAGGTTAACATTCACACATGGATTACCAAGAAGCATACTCAGAGCATGCACTGACCAGCGGGCAAGTGTCTTCACTGACACTTTCAACCTTTCCCGTACCCAGTCTGTAATACCTACATGCTTAAAGCAGACCACCTGTGCCCAAGAACACCAAGGTAACCTGTCTAAATGACTATCGCTCCGTAGCACTCACATCTGTAGCCTTGAAAGGCTGGTCAGAGCTTACATCAACACCATAATCCCAGACACCTTGGACCCAGTCCAATTCGCATACTGCCCCAACAAACTCTATTGCACTCTACACTGCTCTCCCCCACCTGGACAAGAGGAGCACCTATGTGAGAATGCTGTTCATCGACTACAGCTCATTGTTCAACACCATAGTGCCCTCCAAGCTCATCACTAAGCTTAGGACCCTGGGACAGAACACCTCTCTCTGCAACTGGATCCTGGACTTCCTGACGGGCCGCCCCAGGTGGTGAGGGTAGGCAACAACACATCTGCCACGCTGACCCTCAACACGGGTGCCCCTCAGGGGTGCGTGCTTAGTCCCCTCCTGTACTCCCTGTTTACCCATGACTGAGTGGCCGTGCACGACTCCAACACAATAATTTAGTTTGCTGATTAAACAACAGTGGTAGGCCTGATCACAGACAACGATGAGACAGCCTATAGGGAGGATGTGCTGAATGTGGACTACAGGAAACGGAGGACCGAGCACGCTGTCATCAACATCGATGGCGATGTAGTGGAGCGAGTCGAGAGCTTCAAGTTACTCGGTGTCCACATCACTAAGGAATTAATATGGTCAACACTCACCAACTGTCACGCCCTGTTCTGTTTCACCTGTCCTTGTGATTGTCTCCACCCCCTCCAGGTGTCGCTTATTTCCCCCAATGTATTTATCCCTGTGTTTTCTATCTCTCTGTGCCAGTTCATCTTGTAGGTTTCCAAGTCAACCAGCATTTTCCCCGTTCTCCTGCTATTTGCATTCTCCTTTTTCTAGTCCTCCCGGTTTTGACCCTTGCCTGTTTCTGGACTTTGTACGCGCCTGCCTGACCATTCCGCCTGCCTTGGCCTGCCTTGGCCTGTCTGCCACTTTGTACCTCCTGGACTCTGATCTGGTTTAACCCTTTTTGCCTGTCCACGACCATTCTCTTGCCTACCCCTTTGGATTAATAAACATTGTAAGACTCCAACCATCTGCCTCCTGTGTCTGCATTTGGGACTCGCCTTGTGCCTTGATAGTTGTGAAGAAGGCACGACAGTGCATCTTCCCCAACAGGAGGCTGAAAGATTTAGCATGGGCCCTCAGATCCTTTAAATGTTCAACAGCTTCACCATTGATAGCATCTTGACTGGCTGCATCACCGCAAGACGCTATAGAGGGTAGTGCGTAAGGCTCAGTACATTACTGGGGCCAGACTCCCTGACATCCAGGACCTCTATACCAGGTGGTGTCAAAGGAAGGCCGTAAAAATTGTCAAAGACTCTAGCCACCCAAGTCATAGACTGTCCTCTCTGCCACTGCCCTGCAAGCAGTGCCGATGCACCAAGTCTGGAACCAATAAGACCCTGAACAGCTTCTACCCTAAAACCATAAGACTGCTAAATAGTTAACCAAACAGCTACCCAAACCTTCTGCAATCTATCCTTTTGTCTAGTCATTTTACCCCTACCTATATTTCCATATCTACCTCAATTACCTTGTACCCATGCACATAGACTCAGTACTGGTCCCCCGTATATATACAGTATAGCCAAGTTATCGTTACTCATTGTGTATTTATTCCTCATGTTATTATTTTTCTATTTTTCTCCCTGCATTGTTGGGAAGAGTCCGTAAGAATTTCACTGTTGTTTATGATGTATGTGACAAATAAATGTAGATTTTGATTGATTTGATACAATTTGATTTTGATTTGGAGGCAGCAATTTTTGGGAAATGAAGTGACATCTAGATATCAAGATTACTGAGGGAATACATTTACATTGAAGCATGTGAAATTCATACTCTGAGTTCAATTCAAAAGTCCACCTTCCACTGCTCATACACATTTAATTGGTCAGAATTTCATTAAGGCCAAGTGGTCTAATCAGAAATGATGAGCATGCATTCATGTTTTATTTTTCCAAGAACTGGGAGAAAGGTTTCTGGAGAACGAGAAATAAATGATTAATTTATTGTAATTTATTGTAATAAAACCATCTAGGCCTACTGCATACCTGCACAGGGGACTTTCCAGAGCATTTTTCTTGCTGCATTTTCCAAAGGATAAAAATATTTTGAGGAAATGTTCTTGAAAATGTAGGTTAAATTCACTTTAAATGTGTCACATTCTATTCATCAGAATGATTAGACTTCGTTGAAATCTAAGGGACCACAAATTAAATCAAAAGAGCTGGGCTGCTGCCTGTATGATGTATTCAGTGGTAAATTAATTGAAAAGCAGCCATTTCCAATATGGAGTTCACAGATATCCTTTAGAATACATCATCCCAGGCGCATGACTGTGAATGTGGGTGGCCTAATTATGGGGGGAGGACACTGGGCTCTTAGAAATCCTCTGGCAAGTATAGGCCTACTATCCAAGCAGCACTAAAGGAGCTGTAAACAGCTTTGTGCAGGAATAGGTCCCTCAGTCCTCTCCAGTATCCCATGAATCAATGGACGTAGCATGAATCAATCAATTCAGATATGAGGAAGGCCTAGATGAGACGTAGCAAACATGAGAAGGGGGATAATATCATCCAAGGAATGGTGGAGCCTATGTTGAAATTGCAAATGGAAGGTTTAAGGATGCAATTTTAGTCTTCTCCCAAAGCACAGGGTTTGTGGAAATTAAAAGGTATTTGGTTTCTATAATTATCGCTTGACTGACTGTGTTGGCGGCAAGTAGCCTAGTGGTTAAGCGTGTTGGGCCAGTAACCAAAAGGTTGCTGGTTTGAGTTCCAGAGCCAACTAGGTGAAAAATATGTTCATGTGCCCTTGAGCAGGGCACTTAAAAATAATTGCTCCTTTAAGTCAATCTGGATGAGAGCATCTGCTAAATGACTATAATGTGTGTGAATTGGTTATCTATTTGACTGAAATGATGTTCACTGGTCTTATGTTATTCATCCATAATAATCATTGCTGTGTATAGATCCCTCTGCCATTTACAAAAGGTTTATACTTTACTTTTAATCCTCATGCCACGTAATCTCAAATTCCCTCTTAGTTATTTAACTCTATAATTCCAATGTAAAAAATATTGAATGGGGGGGCCTACCGAGTGGCACAGTGGTCTCGACCTTCACCTTTCCCGAGTCCGTACGGGAGTTGCAGCGATTTATTTAACTAGGCAAGTCAGTTATGAACAAATTCTTATTTACAATGACGGCCTAGGAACAGTGAGTTAACTGACTGGTTCTGGGGCAGAATGACAGATTTTTACCTTGTCAGCTCGGGGATTCGATCTAGCAACCTTTCGGTTACTAGTCCAATGCTCTACTAACCACTAGGCTACCTGCCGCCCTAACGATGAGACAAGACTGTAACTACCAATTGTGATACCACGAAATTAGGGAGAAATAGGGCTAAAGAAATCAAATAAATATTGAATGGAATGTTTACACAATCTACATACAGTCATACCAAATCTTATATTTCCTCCCCTTTCTGAGAAGAAATATGAGTTGTAATGTACTATATTTGTAAATGACTTCTTGTAAAATGTTTAAATGAAAGCTGAGCCTTTGAGCTTATGTTGTTTGCTTTGCCATTGATTAAAACGCAAAATTTATTTCAACTACTATTGAATGAAGGTACGAAAAAATGTCATTTACATTTTCACAAATAACAATTTAATAATGAAATCTATATTTGAGCAAGGACTACAAGTCCTTGATTTGAGCAACACACTCATGCAATTCTCTCTGTTTATCAGTACAAACTAGTCTCGTGGGTTCACAGCTGATCAAGGTTTTCATATACAGCTGCAGCGTGAAATCTGTACTTTTTTATATAAAAAATTATTCTGAGTGCACATGGACTTCCATAGGTCTATAAGAATACCATGGAGAAGCATAGATGGGGTTTGAAGTTCTGCTGTCAACGATGACGGAAAATAATCTTTGAACCACTAGACCATATAATCCATACATTCATCCCCCATGATTAAACAGTGGATCAGGCTCTGGGCTGGCAATGCATCTGATATTCTCCAAACAACTTCAAACCATACCCCAGTTCTGGTTCTGTAGGTTCTATTTAAGATGCACTCCAGGATCTTAAGCACAACACATTCATTACATATTGTAAAAATTTAATTCGTAACATATCGTAGGAAATGCACAGATTTGCAGGATGTAACATATCATAAGAAATGGAAGACGTAGTTTACAATTTGATGACATAGTACACAAAAAACTGGGACCACTTTTGGCTCGTGAGTACCCGTTTCAAAACTACTGGCTGAAATTATACAAACGTTTGAGAGTGCATCTTTAACAGAAAATAAATAGGAAATAATTCATTTATGAAGGTCAAGGGTTATTACTGTTTAGTGCCGTTAGGATGCTGGAAATTTCTGCTGTAGATTGTGGTTAGTACAGCATTTAGTGACTTCCACTCAATGCTATTGATGGTTGTTGAGCTTAGATTAAGATGGGTCTACTAAAG
The DNA here is from genome assembly GCF_034236695.1 of Oncorhynchus nerka. Taxonomy (NCBI): domain Eukaryota; kingdom Metazoa; phylum Chordata; class Actinopteri; order Salmoniformes; family Salmonidae; genus Oncorhynchus; species Oncorhynchus nerka. Next base: position 28,004,879 of record NC_088399.1, read on the forward strand.
TTTCCTGAGCCACTAAAAGCTAATTATGTAATATAATATCTACAGTCAGAGTTTGTAACATTTAACCAGATGCTACATAGCACAGTATCCTGTTCCCAAAAGTAAAGACTGTAGACTGTGCCATGGACCGTCAAAGGCCTACTACTGTATCGAGTTTGACAAATGATTTAATTTGAGTAATTAAAGTCATAACTACATAAATATCACATTTCTACCTTAAATACGTATTTTTTATTCATTTTAACCCTATATTATAAACATGCTTCCTTCTGTTTGAGAACCCTGACCAAAACCCACCTGGTATTATTTGGGCCTGTAGGAATGTCCATGCATAAGGCAGTATGCGCTCAATGAGCCTGACACAGTAGACAAAATGGGGAACATCTCAGTTCTTAATGGACGTGCCACTGACATTGGCTGCTGTCCAACAGCTGCACGCAGGGAAACGACTTTCTGTTTCATAATGTGGTTATTCAAATGTGTGCTGACAGACAACAGAGGGTGAGGGATAAGACAACAACACAATAAAAACCCTGCAGATACCAAATGTTAATTTACATTTGTTCAGGTTTGTTTACTCTCTAAAAGCACCAAATGGGCTGAGGATATGTCTTATGTAATGATATTTCTGGAGAGAGGGAAATAGCAGTGCAGAAAAAAAGAGTTCTCCACCTTTGTCTTTTTATATAGGAGAGAGAGAGAGGAGACGTATCCACAGGCAGATTTGGAGTTTACAGACAAGGTGTGTTTCCCCAATTAATTGCATACCTCTCTGTTTTGGTGCAAGCTCCAACCTGAGAGTATTTAGCATGTAATTCTGACTTTTTTTTGACACATACCAACCTAGTCATCATACTGTATCATCATCTCAGCGTTAGTACCCCAAAATGGCCACCAATATATTAAGTTGTCGATATCTAGAAGGTGTGGAAGTCTAAAAGTAAGCTCTGTGATACATTTATGACATAATGGTATGAGTTCTGAAATGTCTGTTATTGATTTGGACTTTCGAGCAACTTTCCAAACTGGGCAGCAACTTTCCTGTTAGTAACACTATATGCCTAGGATTTTATTTTGCCATACTGTTATTTGTTTTCAAGACTGAGCCTATACAGCCTCTTGGTTGGTTGCGGTCTGTATAGAACTATGATCGTAACAAAATCGATGAACAGATCCTTTTATGATTACTGAATGGATGGATTTGATTTCTAATGAAGCACTATGTATTAGAACTAGAATGGTTAAAAAGGGTGTCAGCGATTAGGTGAATGGATAAAGGAAACAGGTATGAGTCATCATCTGAATTTACTCCAAATGTAAGCAATGTTACAACAAGGAAAAATACAAATATCCAGAGCACAAAGAAAGAACCCATATGACAATAACAATCACTCACAAAACAGAAAGGGAAGCCAGAGTGTTAAATAAGGAACATTGTTTATGGAATGGAAACCAGGTGTGTATAATGAAGACAAAACAAAATGAAAAATGGATCGGTGGTGACTAGAAAGCCGGTGACGTCGACCGCCGAACGCCGCCCGAACAAGGAGAGGGACCAACTTCGGCGGAAGTCGTGACAAAGGGCCTTCGCAATTGCTTTTCACTCAGACCCTCCCCCACTCTCTTTTTGTGGCATCTTTTGAAGCTTGCGGAAATCAGTATCATTCACAGAATGTTGCTCTTGGCAGATGTGTATAATATTGGGTACAGGTGTACAGTATTGCTCAAGACTAAAGTCATAGAGTGGAACTACTGTATGTTCCTGAACTGCTTTTGATATTTCTATCACCTTGGCCAACGGATGGTGAGACATTCCCAGGGGCATATTTGTGAAGCATTTGACTGACAACATTGTCAACCATGTCTTTTCACGTCACTTTACTCAGCTTGGTCAGATTTGCCATGGTTGGGGCCAGAACCTGCGCATTACCATGACATACCATTGAGGCCCACCAGACTGGGGGACCTTTCAACCAGCACTTTTTATTATGGTAACGATAGGATATAAAAAGGATAAGTGCTTTCAGAACACCAACTGTCACAGGGCATTCAACAACACTCTCAAAGTAGGCCACAGAAATACAGTATGCTGCCACAATCTGCAAGTCACCACACACACCTGCCTTCAATACTTTGAGTATGGTTAGTTGAAGTGTTGTTACTTAATGTCATTCAAACACAACAAAGTAAGAAAAAAATCATCAGGAAATTAAAAATGTAACATCCTACAGCCCTGTAGGAAAAATATGATTATTTGAAGAAATATTGTCTGGTGTTGTTATATTGTACATACATGTACTTGTCAGACAAGTCACACCATGGAATTAGTTATGTACTTTACTGTACCGTAAAGAACAATTCAATTCAAGTGCGTCTTGGTTTAAGTGATACCGTTACACCGATTCATTACCTCTGCTCCAGTTCAAAAGTTCAAGGTTCAGTCTGAATATGTAAGTTAGTAAGTGAAGCCAGACAGGAATAGCTATTGCCAGCAGCTTTATACATTTGTGAGACTGTAGCCAATCGCAGGTTTTAATGAAAAGTATTATAGAAGTTGCTGCAACATTAAAAATAACAATTATATCATTATATATGCCATTTAGCAGACACTTTTATCCAAAGCGAATACAGACATGCGCGCATGCCTTTTACCTATGGGTGGTCCCGGGAATCGAATTCACTACCCTGGCGTTACAAGTGCCATGCTCCACCAACTGAGCTAAAAAGAACCAAAAGGTTGATATTATCATAGGCAATTTGTTAAAACTAGAGTAGTAGCAACATGTGAAATTAGTTGACAGCCCTTTAAATTCCACAATGCCACAATGACTAACAGAACGTTCACATCTTCCATGCAATCAGACAGCTTGGTTCACTGAATACAACATTAGAATGTTGACAGGAAGGAATGTTCCCTGGAATGTTCTGGAATGTATAGAATCAGTGCTTCGGAAGAGGTCGTCTAAACAGGAGAATATGACGCTCGAAACAGTTGGAAGCGAATAGCTGTATGGCCCAATGCCTTAGTTTACCAAAGGGATGTGACACATGCAGCACGAACTCTTAAAGTGCACAATAGGCCAGGACGACCCAGAGAGAATAGGTCCTTTGGGTCTGTTGAAAACCAGGGCCAGGGCTTCGCACATGGGGGATTATATCTTGGAGAGTGAATTAAACTTTCAGGTACGTAACAGAAGGCTCCTTTTTCTGGTGCTGCCCGTAAATGTTTAAACTACCTTTTAAGAATTCACTCTGCCGGTGGAGTGGGCCCCTTAAATCATTCAACTGGCCAGTGTATTCATAATGACTAACCTCAGTGTATAGAATAATCTCTTAGGGAGCTCCCCAGCTTTTCCTTTTCTCCCCCCTCTCTATTCACCGATTATTTGACTTTTGTGAGCAAGCTGAGAATTTTCACACGGCCAATCCCACAATGCCCAGTGACATGAGAGGAACTTGTGAAATGCGTCACCCACCAACGCCTATTGAAACAAAAAACCCAAAAGGAGAGAAAGAGAAACGTTTTCCTTAAGCATGGTTTCCTTCAACAACAGAAACCTCCTTCTCCTTCCCTCCTTCAACATATAAACCTGTTCATCTTTCTTCTGCATTATCTCCTGCACCTCTCCTGACTATAACGGACATTTACATTTAGGCAAAGCCTCTATGACTGACTGCCTGGCCGTTGTTCATGTGAGGGGGCCATACGAACTGTGGAAGAAGTGACAGTGTCACCAAGTCTATCCCCATAAAATCTCATGGTCATGGATTATACAGTTCAGAGCATTATGACAGTAAAAATACAATCAGGCGTCTATTGGTATTGTACTGGTTTGCCATAGCCAATGTCATTTCTGAGCTGTGCATTTAGTTAATGTGTAAAATATATAGAGTAGACATAAAAAGTTTAACATTAACCTACAAACAATTACAGTACAGCACAGTAGAGTACAGTATGTACTAACACTGTAATAAAACAAGTAACAACATTGTATTTACATGTGAATTGTGCTGTTTTTGTATTGAGAAATAGAGACTGTTTTTGTGTAATAACCAAGGGCATTAAAAAGCCATTTCTAAAGTAACGTAACAACAATGTTTGTGACTGGACAATTCCACGGCAACATAATGTTTAGCTTAAAATGTATGCCAAACAAAAACCATTGATTTCAAAGTTTAACAAACCACACAAAATCTAAAAATCGAATGAAACATTATTTGTCACATGCGCCGAATACAACAAGTGTAGACCGTGAAATGCTTACTTACAAGCCCTTAACCAACAGTGCAGTACAGCTCTATCCACAAGGAAAATGTTTAACAATTTACACAGAACATTTAAAAAACACATTTACTAGAAGAACTGTGCAGATGCAAAGTTTGGTAACAGAATTTCGGGAAAAATCTTCCTGGTTGATCTGGACGGGACCAAATCTGAACCAATCAACGTCTACATTTCACAAGTTTGGACATCAAAGTACAGCACAGTAGAACTCAGTAGAGTACATTACTGTACAGTACAGTAAAGTTCAGCACAGTAGAGTTCAGTACAGTACAGTATAATGAAGTAGATTATAGTGTACTCAACTGTAGCGTGCTCTACTGTACTGAACTATACTAGACTTTTCTTTACTGTACTGAAATCTACTATACTCTACTGTACAGTACTGTATTGTACTGAACTATACTATACTTTTATTTACTGTACTCTATTATACTGTACTGTGCTGTACTGTACTGTACTATACTATACTCTAATTTACCTTATTGTACTCAACTGTGCTGTACTGTACTCTACTGTTCTGTCCAAACTTGTGAACCCAACTGTGTTTTATGACTACTATAATTTCACATTATAGCGAATTCAATTGTAGAAATTCCATTACCGATTTTCAGAAATTCCATTACCGATTTGGCAATAGAAAATAATTTATTTGAAAATATCTTAAAGATATGTGGGTTTTTGGTAACTGAATTTTAAGGCACAGGGCAATGTTTCTTAAACTTACAGAACTCATTTCTCCCAAAAACCTTTTCTCCATTTCTCCAAAACTACATATGTGATGATATTAGTTACAGGGGTCTTTACTTCAGCATTATTGTGTTTTGATATATTTCTAAAATTATGTATTTCTAATTCCTTTTAAGACTTTTTCTGGTAGATATTTTTTAAGACCCCTTTTCCATCCGTTTGACCACAAATCAAAGCCTTTGCTTATTCATAATTTGTAGGATGGAAAATTATTTTAAAAAGTATATATATGCCTTAATGTCATGACTTCCGCCGAAGTTGGTCCCTCTCCTTGTTCGGGCGGCGTTCGGCTGTCGACGTCACCGGCCTTCTAGCCATCGCCGATCCACTTTTCATTTTCCATTTGTTTTGACTTTGTTTTCAATTCCCCAATTACATGTTCATTATTTAACCCTCTGCTTTCCCCATGGTTTTTGTGCGTGTTTGTTTATTGCAAGTTCGGTCCGTTGTTTGTGGGCCTGGTGTTACTTCATGTATTTTGATATTTTGAGTAAAGTTCCTTGTGTTACTCATCTCTGCTGTCCTGCGCCTGACTCCTCTGCACCAGCTACACCCAAATCCTTACACTTAAATTCTAAAAAATATAGACTCTTAGCATTCATTTGACACCAAATTTGACATGCTCCTATGAACTTCACATGTTGGTGCTCATGGGTCCTTTTACATGGAAATGACCTACTGTATTAATTTACACAGGTGGAAAAGCAACTGAATATATATAACATACCAAAATCTCTTTAAAGTAAGACCTGTTCCAAAAAAGCAACAATCAAATGCTTGTTATAGACCATACTGTCACACCCTGACCATAGTTTGCTTTGTATGTTTCTATGTTTTGGTTGGTCAGGGTGTGAGCTGAGTGGGCATTCTATGTTACATGTCTATTTTGTCTAATTCTATGTTTGGCCTGATATGGTTCTCAATCGGAGGCAGGTGTTCGTCATTGTCTCTGATTGGGAACCATATTTAGGTAGCCTGTTTGGTGTTGGGTTTTGTGGGTGATTGTCCTTGTTACGGTCTCTGTGTTACTTTGCACCAGTATTAGGCTGTTTCGGTTTTCGTGGTACGTTGAATTTTTTTGTATTTGATTCGTGGTTACTTTGTTTCATTAAACATGGATCGCAATAGCCACGCCGCATTTTGGTCTGACTCTCCTTCACATACAGAAAGCCGTTACACATACATTGACATATACTGAACAAAAATATAAAAGCAACATGTAAAGTGTTAATCCCATGTTTCATGAGATTAAATAAAAGATCCCAGAAATGTTCCATACGAACAACAAACGTATTTCCCTCAAATGTTGTACAAATTTGTTTACATCCCTGTTAGTGAGCCTTTCTTGTTGACAGGTGTGGCCTGATCAGGTGTGGCCTTGTTGACAGGCATGATCATACATAGGTGCACCGTGTGCTGGGGACAAAAGGCCACTCTAAAATATGCAGTTTTGTCACAGACGTCTCAAGTTTTGAGGGAGCGTGCAATTGACATGCTGACTGCAGGAATGTCCACCAGAGCTGCTGTTCATTTCTCTACCATAACGTCATTTTAGAAAATTTGGCAGTACGTCCAACCAGCCTGACAACCACAGACCACATGTAACCACACTATTCCAGGCCCTCCACAACAAGCTTCTTCACCTGCGTGGTCGTCTGAGACCAGAAATCCCGACAGCTGATGTTAGCTGGGCCTGCCTCCCAAGTGGATGGGCATATGCCCTCTCTGGCCCACCCATGGTTGCGCCCCTGCCCAGTCATGTGAACTCGATAGATTATGGGCCTAATTTATTTATTTCAATTGACTGATTTCCTTAAATGAACTGTAACTCAGTGAAATCGTTGAAATTGTTTCCTGTTGCATTTATATTTTTGTTCAGTATACATAGTCCCACAGGAAACACAGATTCACAGTATCTCTATGAGCTGCATTTTTTTTTAAACTGTGGTGTACAGTCTAAAATGAACATGTCAGATATAACACCATAAGCCTGTGCAAGGCTGTGCATGTTGCAACACTTCTCAGCACACAGACAGATTTCACATTAGTCTTCCCCACAAGAACTGTATAATTATTTGCCTGTAAAGAGGCTCACAATAGACACAAGGCTATAAATTGTGTGTGGCTCTATGACTGGAGACAGACTGCCTGGAGCTCTGTGCTAGTCTCAATTAATCTTCTCTAGTCTGTGGAGCCCCCCAGCAAAGCTGGTCTCCATGCCTGACAGGCAAAAATGTAATAGATATGCACTATCGATTCGCTTTAATAAGTAAAGTGTTGGCAGACAACTTTGGAATGTTTATAAAAGTTTGATTTGTGTCGCCATTGTATTGCATTCCAAAACGCGGGTAAAAGCCACCTTTCTCTCTCAACTGTGTAATTTACTGGTGCTAATTCCAATACCGCAATTTGGAAAATGTCCTGCAAATTAATCCATGCAGACTATAAGTAAAGGCTTGCATGCATATGGTGTAGTTAACAGCATTTGCTTTTGTGCGAGAGAACACTTCAGAGATTGATCAGACCAGCAACTGTTTTAATGTTAAATACAGTACGCTTCTTTACTAGTTTAGTCCATAACTCATTCATGCTCTACACGCTTTACAGTTCAGCACTTTGAAAGTTCTCCCATGAGGTATAGCCATTTGCAGGCACAATGCTGGTACACAGACGCCAATGACATAGACATAGTGATGTAGATAAATAATGGCAAACTATACAGAAAATAACTAACCATATATTTTGCATGAGACAGACATACAGTATATGAAATAAGCTGGGAAAAAGCACTGTCGTTATTTATTGGAAGAGAGGTGTGGCATAGCAAGAAGTGCAATTAAATAAAGACATAAAAATGATTAACTATGGCTTTGCTGAATATAACATGGCATGTGTCTTGACTGAAAGTCTCTGGACTGTGAAGCCGTTGAACACAAGCCACCCCTAATGTTAGTTAGATAAACATAAATATCCTAACAATGTAAATCTGACTCTGCCATACTGAAATAAAATCTCATTCTGTTTAGCACACAGAGTATTTTGCACCAGCAGTGTAGTATTAGGGATCACTCCCATGTCCACCTAGCCATAAAAACAATAAGTATTTTCATTTTCAATGGAAACAAAGTTTAAAAACTCCAATGTGTTTTGGCTGCATGGGCTTAGTCAGGGAGTACAAAGATATGATAATACAATGTCCTCTTTTGAACTGCTTAGGAGTTATTTCGCCTAGTAAGAAATACTATACACATTAAAAAGTGAAATACTGTAGATATGTTATCCAAAATGCATATCAAGGCTAGAAGCATCAGAACCCATAGAAAGGTAGTTCTAACCTTGAATATGACTGGGCAAAGAATAGGAGAGCCAAATGCATTTGAGATTTTTTACTTTTTATTGTGTAAAGTATTGCTTACTAGGTGTTGTCCAATGAATTCTGTAACCACCATGTTTTCATGTCATAAAACAGAATGTGATGAAGTTGAATCCACGTGGAAAACTGATTGGATTTGAAAAAAGTCATCAACTTAAAGAACTTTTGTCTTTTTTTTACTCAACTTTTCACCTAAATTCAATGACATGGTGACATTTTTATTGATTTCACATTGAATACATGTTAGTTGACCACATTGACATTGAAATGACATCTGTGCCCAGTGGGTAGATACTTTTGTTTCCCACAGTGCTGCAAAATAGGAGAGTTCACTGTGAATAGTATAAGCCTGCAATAGACATTGATGTCAACCATTGTAAGTAGTGTGTATAAGTATAACTGTTTGGTACAGCAAGTCTATCCTACATGAGGATGGATTTTTTTTTTTTTTTAAGACGTTTATAGGCCACGGAGGTTTGTGGTTGCTGATATTGCAAGTTTCAGCTGCCTTGCTGAACCGAAACTCTTGTTTGTGTGTGTGTGTATACATATATATACAGTATATGTGTGCATGCTTTTGTGTGCGTGAGAGCGCTGGTGCATGTGTATGTTTGTGCATGTGCTATTAATTAACCCTTCATTGATCACTTGAAATATCTGAGAGTCTTTGCACCTTTACAAACCAAGGGGCTGACGTTAAACTGTGTTTACAATCATGTAATAATGTACAGTATGGCCATGGAGCCATTAGTGTAACTCACTGAGAAAAATATATTATTAAACAGCTTTTTAATGTCACTGTTTCACCATTTCAAACAAGCAAGAGGAGGAAAATGAGCTGGAGGTGTGTATGATGCCAGATGTACAGCTCCACTCACAAGCCTGTAACTTCCACCTTCTGTCTTTGATTGACAGGGCTTCTTGAAATAAAAACTTTAACATTACATTTTTCATTTTATTTAACCTTTATTTAAGCAGGAAGTCATGCTGAGACTGAGACCACTGTTTCTTTAACAGATGAGGCCTGCATGATCACATCAATAAACCACAATTACACTATATCTACATACACATTGATTACACCATATATACAGTACATCTATATACACATCAATTACACTACATATACAGTATATTTATATACACATTTATTAAACAATATATACAGTATATCTACATACATCAATTACACTATATATACAGTATATTTATATACACATCGTTTACACAATACATGAAAAGCAAACACAAAACATGAAAAGCTAGCTAACACCGACAATACTGGATCACTCTGGTTGCTTTGTGGAGAGGAGAGGACGGTGACCTAGTTTCACGGTGACATGTAAATGGCTGATAACCATAGTCCAGGCATTTCTCCAGCAGAGAGAGATTGCAGCCTTGCGCCAGGACCCCCTCTCCTTCATTTGCATAAATGTCCACCATACCTTACTTAATCATTAACTTACAGACACACGAGCTACCAGGCCTAGTCTCAGGGAGGTTAACTCTGAAGAGCCCTTCAATCTCCACTGAGTTAGGTAAACCTGCTTTCAGTTTCTTTGCACCTTACTTGTGGAATAGTCTCCAAGGCTCTAAAATTGGATGCATCTAGAGTAATTCAAAAAGCTGATTTGAGGACCTTTTGACTGAAGAATGTGTTTATTTTCTATGATTGTGTTTTGCTTTTGTGTATTGATTGGTACATTGATGTGTATATTGATGTCTGTAGTGTATACTGATGTGTGCTGGTGTGTATTGATGTGTATACAGGGCTCATCTGTGAACGAGACTTTGGTCTTAAATAAAGGTTACATTTGGAGAGCCAGGAGACTAGACATGGAGACATGGAGACATGGAGACATGATTCCTGATGGGAGGGACCCAGACACTCCGTCTCTTCTCCTCCACGCTTCTCTTCTCCCGCTTTCTTCTTCTCGCTCCACGCCTTCACTATCGTATTCCCCCTTCAACACCCTTATCTCTTTCAACTGTTACTGCACAAACCTTTTGTGTGGTCATGGACATTGTTTGCAGTCTACTATTATTGCCCATGAACTTGAAGGATTTTTTGACAACTCTGTCTGATTTGTAATGCAGAGGATGACAACAATAATTTTGGAGAAAAGAGTCTGATCTATATCTTGAAACATTGATAACTTGGCAATGGCAATGACTGTCTGAATTCTTGCGAGGTTGTTGTTGTATTTTACTGGTACGATATAAACAGATTCTAGACGTACTGTATTACATTCTCAAAATCCACTATAAATATTATACCTGGTTTCCCTGCATTCTCATAGTTTTCCATTATTTCAAGTAGTTGTCTAATGTTGTCACCAACATATATTTTAAGAATCCCGTCTTATCGTGATGAATAATTTCCGGTAGGACCTTTTCTATTCTATGGGCAATACATTTTGCCAATATTTTTGCATCACATCATTAAAGGGTGAGGATCCTCAGTTTTTTTTAAAAGACTGGGTCTTTTTATTGCCCTCTGGCTCCTGCTTCAGTAGGAGACAGATCCTCTTTTTGTGTGTCCGACAGTTTGCCATTTATATATGAGTAATTAAAACATGATAGTAATGGATCTTTCAGTAGTTCATAAAAATATTGATATATATCTCTATTGGAATGCCATCAAGACCAGGGGTTTTCCCATCTGAAAAGAATTTGCAATACAAACAAGCAACATATAAAAATATGCTTCAAATGAAAACTGAGATGACTGTATTAAAACATAAAGAGTAGGCTATAGGCCTGTTTAATCAGATTGAAATACCTTTCATGTTACATCAATGTAATTTTATTTTGCTACTTGTATGCTACTGTCTGTAATTTGTCTCAATATATTTCATGATGTGTAGCCTAACGTGCACAATGACAGATTTTTTTATTGGGTCATTAGAATAAGCGGCCTCAATAGGCCAATTTGTAGCCATAGGTGGTAGTATCTCTGTAGGAGCTGATCTGTCGTCAGTATTATGAAATATTTATAATGTTAAGATAAGATTTGAATGGAGAAAGCTAATTCGGGAGCAGCGCTCCCTTTCTTTCGATCCTATCAGTATCGAAACAAGCTCCAACGACACAATTAGCAACCGCTCTCCCTGCGTGGTGTTTTGGGAAATGCATGTTCTTCGGCCGTTGTAGGAAAAATATTCCTTATTGTTCGACTCAAGTGACACTTTTCCGCGTGTCCGTGTGCAAGCTACACAGAGAAGTCTCTGTGGAATATAATGTTTGGAATGACACAATTTCATACAACATCTATAGACCCGCATCACTGAGAGCACAACATCTATAGACCTGCGTCACTATACTGAGAGCACAACATCTATAGACCCGCATCACTGAGAGCACAACATCTATAGACCTGCGTCACTATACTGAGAGCACAACATCTATAGACCTGCATCACTATACTGAGAGCACAACATCTATAGACCTGCGTCACTATACTGAGAGCACAACATCTATAGACCTGCATCACTGAGAGCACAACATCTATAGACCTTAGTCACGTATTCCCCCTGCGTCACTATACTGAGAGCACCATCTATAGACCTTTGTCACTATACTGAGAGCACAACATCTATAGACCTGCGTCACTATACTGAGAGCACAACATCTATAGACCTGCATCACTATACTGAGAGCACAACATCTATAGACCTGCGTCACTATACTGAGAGCACAACATCTATAGACCTGCGTCATTGTACTGAGAGCACAACATCTATAGACCTGCGTCACTATACTGAGAGCACAACATCTATAGACCTGCGTCACTATACTGAGAGCACAACATCTATAGACCTGCGTCACTATACTGAGAGCACCATCTATAGACCTGCATCACTGAGAGCACAACATCTATAGACCTTAGTCACTATACTGAGAGCACAACATCTATAGACCTGCGTCACTATACTGAGAGCACAACATCTATAGACCTGCATCACTATACTGAGAGCACAACATCTATAGACCTGCGTCACTATACTGAGAGCACAACATCTATAGACCTGCGTCACTATACTGAGAGCACAACATCTATAGACCTGCATCACTATACTGAGAGCACAACATCTATAGACCTGCGTCACTATACTGAGAGCACCATCTATAGACCTGCGTCACTATACTGAGAGCACAACATCTATAGACCTGCATCACTATACTGAGAGCACAACATCTATAGACCTGCGTCACTATACTGAGAGCACAACATCTATAGACCTGCGTCACTATACTGAGAGCACAACATCTATAGACCTGCGTCATTGTACTGAGAGCACAACATCTATAGATCTGCGTCACTATACTGAGAGCACAACATCTATAGACCTGCGTCACTATACTGAGAGCACAACATCTATAGACCTGCGTCACTATACTGAGAGCACAACATCTATAGACCTGTGTCACTATACTGAGAGCACCATCTATAGACCTGCATCACTGAGAGCACAACATCTATAGACCTGCGTCATTGTACTGAGAGCACAACATCTATAGACCTGCGTCACGATACTGAGAGCACAACATCTATAGACCTTTGTCACTATACTGAGAGCACAACATCTATAGACCTGCGTCACTATACTGAGAGCACAACATCTATAGACCTGCGTCACTGAGAGCACAACATCTATAGACCTGCATCACTGAGAGCACAGCATCTATAGACCTGCATCACTGAGAGCACAACATCTATAGACGTTTGTCACTATACTGAGAGCACCATCTATAGACCTTTGTCACTATACTGAGAGCACAACATCTATAGACCTGCATCACTGAGAGCACAACATCTATAGACCTTTGTCACTATACTGAGAGCACCATCTATAGACCTTTGTCACTATACTGAGAGCACCATCTATAGACCTTTGTCACTATACTGAGAGCACAACATCTATAGACCTGCATCACTGAGAGCACAACATCTATAGACCTGCGTCACTATACTGAGAGCACCATCTATAGACCTTTGTCACTATACTGAGAGCACAACATCTATAGACCTGCGTCACTATACTGAGAGCACAACATCTATAGACCTGCGTCACTATACTGAGAGCACAACATCTATAGACCTGTGTCACTATACTGAGAGCACCATCTATAGACCTGCGTCACTATACTGAGAGCACAACATCTATAGACCTGCATCACTGAGAGCACAACATCTATAGACCTGCGTCACTATACTGAGAGCACAACATCTATAGACCTGCATCACTATACTGAGAGCACCATCTATAGACCTTTGTCACTATACTGAGAGCACAACATCTATAGACCTGCGTCACTATACTGAGAGCACAACATCTATAGACCTGCATCACTGAGAGCACAACATCTATAGACCTGCGTCACTATACTGAGAGCACAACATCTATAGACCTGCGTCACTATACTGAGAGCACCATCTATAGACCTTTGTCACTATACTGAGAGCACAACATCTATAGACCTGCATCACTATACTGAGAGCACCATCTATAGACCTTTGTCACTATACTGAGAGCACAACATCTATAGACCTGCGTCACTATACTGAGAGCACAACATCTATAGACCTGCGTCACTATACTGAGAGCACAACATCTATAGACCTGTGTCACTATACTGAGAGCACAACATCTATAGACCTGCGTCACTATACTGAGAGCACAACATCTATAGACCTGCGTCACTATACTGAGAGCACAACATCTATAGACCTGCATCACTGAGAGCACAACATCTATAGACCTGCGTCACTATACTGAGAGCACAACATCTATAGACCTGCGTCACTATACTGAGAGTGTTGTTGTTTCTAAAAGGACTATTTGAGTATTTTTGGAACCTTTGTTCATGTTGTTTCTGTGCCCCTGCAACTGTAGAACGAGCATGAGGAAGTCTCTCTGGTGGGTTGAGTTCCTCAAAACCAAACGAAATCACAAAAAAAGTGTCTGGACACATCCAAAATACAGTTTTGTTAAAAAAGTGAACTTCTTTAGAGTTGCCTTCCAAAGGCAAAAATGTATTCTAAATTTTATTCAACAAGCGTTTTCAAATTCAGCTCACTTCGAGCAGAGTTTGTTGAGTAAACAAACTAGCAAATTAGCACAAATTCTTGTCCTTTTAAGGTACTCGCAGAATAACGCTGCTAAAGCTGTTTTTATTTTACGAGTGTCAGGCCAGGCATGCTGCTGGCAACTCCCACTTCCACAGCTGCAACCTCCCTTGGCAATGGACTCAAACCCAAAGGGAGGTAGCTAGTGTGCATACGTTGACAGACAGATTTCTGTGTCATAACATGCTAAATCCCCCTTTTAGTAAATCCAATGATATGGCCTCATAACAAATACATAGATATTGACCCAGTATGTTTTTTGTTGGCTTTTATGTAATCAGTGTAACTAACTCCTCATTATTGTCCCTCATCGATTCTCTCAATTCATGAGTACCAAATAATTACACTCTAGCAATTAGCAGAGAGATTAAGTCATTTGTGTTCATCAATCAGTTCAGGAGTTCAAGACTTGTAATGATGATTAAATACAGGACAGCATTCAAGCATGGAGTATATTTAAAAAATGTCCATGTCCACATGTGTGAAGAAGAATATGCCAGAGGGCTGGCGTGATCCCCTCGCTAAGTGTACTCATTTTAGCAGATTAAAGCCTTGGAGGGAGCGAGGCTGTTCTCAGATCTGTAATTACAGGCGACTCAGAGGCTACTCATTGTGTGTGTCACATAACCTAGGCAACAGGAGAATCAAATATGTCTTAGAGGTGAGTAAATACACCCCTGCGTTCCAAAGTGAAATCTTTTTGGGCATGTTTTTGCCACGACTGAAAAGCTCCCTGTGAGGTAAGAGAATCATTCACAGCAAGGCAATTGGATGGGTTGGAGGCCAAGAGGGCCAAGCCCACTTGAAGAGCCCTGCTCTGCCACTCCACTGCTCTGCCTATGACCCCCATTTTATACCATTACTCAAAGACAAGGAAGGACAGTTTGTTGAGTCAGGCTTTTTTCATTGACATTAATTACTGTCACGTCCTGACCATAGAAAACCTGTATTTTATATGGTAGAGTAGGTCAGGGCGTGACTAGGGTTTTTTGTTCTAGTTTATATTTTCTATGTGGGGTTCTAGGTTTGATTTTCTATGTTGGTGATTTGTACGATTCCCAATTAGAGGCAGTTGGTTATCGTTGTCTCTAATTGGGGATCATACTTAAGTAGCATTTTTCCCACCTATGGGTTATGGTATATTGTTCATGTTCAGTTGCCTGTTAGCACAGCATTTGACGGCACGGTTCGTTTGTTCTTTATTGTTTTTGTATTTTGCTTAAGTTTCACTTTATTCATTAAAAGTATGTGGAACTCTACGTACGCTGCGCCTTGGTCCGACCATCATTATTACGAACAACATGACAATTACACAATTATGAAAACCACAGTCATGGATACATCAATTGCGGCGAAGCTAAACTCCCAAATAATTTTCCACAAATGTAATATTATCCTTGAGTTGTAAATGGATATGTCACAGGGTGGAAAAGTGACAGATTATTTAAGATCTGGGTTGAGCAGGCAGAGTTATTAAGTAGAGACCAAAAAACTATTTCAAACAAATAACATTTTGTAGGGCACGGCTTAGTCGGTTACACACTATAAGTTCAATTAAAATGATTTAGCCAATGCAAGTAAGAAATATAAAAACAAACAAATAACAATATCAAACAACCCAAACAAAGTGACACATGAAGTGGTGCAGCCCAGGAGGCAGGCGTCATTTTTCTTAAACAGTTCGTCTCACAACTTTTAGTAGCCATGTGCTACTCTGCAACAGGACTCCGCCATGCCCCTGGACTGCATCACTTCCGGTGGACGACCACCTAGAACCCCCAAAAAAATACAGAGGGATTAAAAATAGACATCAAAGTCACATAATCAAGTCAATTGTCCAATGAAAATGCTTGCTGAATTAACAGGGGCAATTAGTCAATCCTGTGGGCTGTGCAGTGCTGTAAAGTACTTTAAATGACTACTTAAGTCATTTTTGGGGGCATCTGTACCTTACTATTTATATTTTTGACAACTTTTACTCCACTACATTCCCGAAGAAAATAATGTACTTTTTACTTCACCCGGAAGTACTCACTGCATTTGGAATGCTTAACAGGATAAGAAAATGGTCTAATTCAAGTACTCATCAAGAGAACATCCCTGGTCATCCCTTCTGCCTCTGATCTGGTGGACTCACTAAACACAAATACTCCATTTGTAACTTATGTCTGAACATTGGAGTGTGCCCCCTGACTATGCATAAATTAAAATAAGAAAATTGTGCTGTCTGGTTTGCCTAATATAACACATTTGAAATTATTCATACTTTTACTTTGAAACTTAAGTATATGTTTGCAATTACATTTACTTTTGATACTTTAGTATATTTAAAACCAAATACTTTTAGACTTATTTTACTGGGTGACTTTCACTTAAGTCATTTTCTATTAAGGTATGACAATTGGGTACTTTTTCCACCACTGGGGCTGTGACATATACTACCCATTATCCTTTTTTGAGTGAAGATACTGCTTAGCAGGGGTTGAACATAAGTCTATTTAAAACGGCATATCTTGTAAAGAAATACCAACACAATTATACTAATTATACTCAAACCTATTTGACATTCCCTAATTTGTTTCATTTTGACCTATGGAAATCCTTTACAGTAGCTGCTTGTTAACCAAGGTACAGCACTGGATCACAAGGCAGGCTGCCAATGTTATTTATGACAGCAATCAGCATTTTGAATGAAGCCGTTATAGTATCCTCCGAAATCCGTTACAGTACATGGAAAAAACAGCCCTGCTAGGCAGTCTTAGTACAGTGTACAGTTGAAGTTGGAAGTTTACATATACTTAGGTTGGAGTCATTAAACTTGTTTTTCAACCACTCCACAAATTTCTTGTTAATTAACAAACTATAGTTTGGGTAAGTCGGTTAGGACATCTACTTTGTGCATGACACAAGCCATTTTTCAGACAATTGTTTATAGACAGATTATTTCACTTATAATTCACTGTATCACAATTCCAGTGGGTCAGAAGTTTACATACACTAAGTTGACTGGGCCTTTAAACAGCTCGGAAAATTCCATAAAATGATGTCATAGCTTTAGAAGCTTCTGATAGGCTAATTGACATAATTTGAGTCAATTGGAGGTGTACCTGTGGATGTATTTAAAGGCTTACCTTCAAACTCAGTGCTTCTCGGCTTGATATCATGGGAAAATCAATAGAAATCAGCCAAGACCTCAGAAAAAAAATTGTAGACCTCCACAAGTCTGGTTCATCCTTGGGAGCAATTTCCAAACGCCTGAAGGTACCACGTTCATCTGCACAAACAATAGTACGCAAGTATAAACACCACGGGACCACGTAGCCGTCATACCGCTAAGGAAGGAGACGCATTATGTCTCCTAGAGATGAACGTACAAATCAATCCCTGAACAACAGTAAAGGACCTTGTGAAGATGCTGGAGGAAACAGGTACAAAAGTATCTACAATGGAAAGAAAAAGTATTTGATACACTGCCAACTTTGCAGGTTTTCCTACTTACAAAGCATGTAGAGGTCTAATTTTTATCATAGGTACACTTCAACTGTGAGAGACGGAATCTAAAACAAAAATCCAGAAAATCACATTGTATGATTTTTTAAGTAATTAATTTGCATTTTATTGCATGACATAAGTATTTGATACATCAGAAAAGCAGAACTTAATATTTGGTACAGAAATCTTTGTTTGCAATTACAGAGATCATACGTTTCCTGTAGTTCTTGACCAGGTTTGCACACACTGCAGCAGGGATTTTGTCCCACTCCTCCATACAGACCTTCTCCAGATCCTTCAGGTTTCAGGGCTGTCGCTGGGCAATACGGACTTTCAACTCCCTCCAAAGATTTTCTTTTGGGTTCAGGTCTGGAGACTGCCTAGGCCACTCCAGGACCCTGAGATGCTTCTTAAGGAGCCACTCCTTAGTTACCCTAGCTGTGTGTTTTGGGTCGTTGTCATGCTGGAAGACCCAGCCACGACCCATCTTCAATGCTCTTACTGAGGGAAGGAGGAGGGTGTTGGCCAAGATCTCGTGATACATGGCCCCATCCATTCTCCCCTCAATACGGTGCAGTCGTCCTGTCCCCTTTGCAGAAAAGAGGGTGAATGACCATCATCTTCCATTTTCTACTAATTGCGCCAACAGTTGTTGCCTTCTTACCAAGCTGCTTTCCTATTGTCCTGTAGCCCATCCCAGCCTTGTGCAGGTCTAAAATTCTATCCCTGATGTCCTTAAACAGCTCTCTGGTCTTGGCCATTGTGGAGAGGTTGGAGTCTGTTTGATTGAGTGTGTGGACAGGTGTCTTTTATACAGGTAACAGTTCAAACAGGTGCAGTTAATAAAGGTAATGAGTGGAGAACAGGAGGGCTTCTTAAAGAAAAATGAACAGTTCTGTGAGAGCCGGAATTCTTACTGGTTGGTAGGTGATCAAATACTTATGTCATGCAAATTAATTACTTAAAAATCATACAATGTGAATGTCTGGATTTGTACTTATACATGCTTTGTAAATAGGAAAACCTGCAAATCGACAGTGTATCAAATACTTGTTCTCCCCACTGTATATCCACAGTAAATCGAGTCCTATATCAACATAACCCGAAAGGCTGCTCAGCAAGGAAGAAGCCACTGCTCCAAAACCGCCATAAAAAAGACAGAATACATTTTGCAACTGCACATGGGGACAAAGATCGTACTTTTTGTAGAAATGTCCTCTGGTTTGATGAAACAAAAATAGAACTGTTTGGCCATAACGACCATCGTTATGTTTGGAGGAAAAAGGGGGAGGCTTGCAAGCCGAAGAACGCCATCTCAACTGTGAAGCACTGGGGTGGCAGCATCATGTTGTGGAGGTGCTTTGCTGCAGAAGGGACTGGTGCACTTCACAAAATAGATGGCAACATGTGGGAGGAAAATGATGTGGATATATTGAAGCTGCATCTCAAGACATCAGTCAGCAAGTTAAAGCTTGGTTGCAAATGGGTCTTCCAAATGGACAATGACCCCAAGCATACTTCCAAAGTTGTGGCAAAATGACCTCAATCCCAAAGAACATTTGTGGGCAGAACTGAAAAAGCGTGTGCGAGCAAGGAAGCCAACAGACCTGACTCAGTTACACCAGCTCTGTCAGGAGGAATGGCCCAAAATTCACCCAACTTACTGTGGGAAGCTTGTGGAAGGCTACCTGACACATTTGTCCCAAGTTATACAATTTAAAGGCAATGCTACCAAATACTAATTGAGTATGTAAACAACTGGGAATGTGATGAAAGAAATGAAAGCTGAAATAAATCATTCTCTCTGCTATTATTCTGACATTTCACATTCTTAAAATAAAGTGGTGATCCTAACTGACCTAAAACAGGGAATTTTTACTAGGATTAAATGTCAGGAATTGTGAAAAACCGAGTTTAAATGTATTTGGCTATGGTGTATGTAAACTCCCGACTTCAACTGCACATACATTGGTTTTCTGCAGATTCCTGTGGCCTGTGTATTTTAATTGATGGTCGCTTGGGGCATCTGGTTAAATTGTCAGTTTCAGCTGCAAATGAATTGAGATTTTCTGTGCCAATGTCTCCATACATAGTATAGGCTATGATGCAAGACAGTGCAAGTTGGGTTGAATGTATGTTTTGATGCACAATAGTTTGCTTAAAGCTGGTGAACCTGCCACATCCGTATACAATATGACAACAACAAATAAATAATTACTGCCACCCCAGACCTAAAGCTGCCTCCAGCAGCCTAATGGTTAGAGCGTTGGAGTAGTAACCGAAAGGTTGCGAGATCAAATCCCCGAGCTGACAAGGTAAAAAGGCAGTTAACCCACTGTTCCTAGGTCGTCATAGAAAATAAGAATTTGTTCTTAACGGACTCGCCACGTTAAATAAGTAACAATGAATTATGTTTTTTCCCCTTTGGAAATCATTGCACATCATTGCATGCGCAATAGAACAGCAGATTATATACTGCAATTTTTTTGTCCCACGATGCTGGATGCTCCTCTCCTCTGTTTCATAAACAAAACAAAAACAATAACAAATTTGCTGGGGTGAACAGTGGAGCTCTTTCCCCTAATCACGATTTCAACCTTAAAGCCAAAGTTGTTGATATTAAATGCCACAGTAGGCCAGGGTTTCCCAAACTCGGTCCCCGGGACACGAAGAAGTGCACGTTTTGTTTTTTGCCCTAGCACTACACAGCTGATTCTAATAATCAACTAATCATCAAGCTTTGATAATTTGAATCAGTGTTAGGGCAAAAACCAAAACGTGCACCCCTCGGGGTCCAGAGGACCGAGTTTGGGAAATGCTGCAGTATGCTTACAGATTTCCCCTTTTGTGTTTTGAAAGTTGACATAAACACCAGCACCCCACTCCTCATATCCTATACTTCTAAACCCGTTTGAGAGCACAGAGGTTGTCCTAACTCTTACGAAGTAATATCCCCTGTCTTTGTGACCTGTGTGGTTCTGGTACCAGTTCTGGACATCATTTTCATTTATAAATCGATGTGTGGACACTATAGATCGAAATGGCTTGCACTGAGCAGTAGCCCTGATTCTCACGGACACAGGAGTATGTCTCTTCTATCTGTGTGAAGCAGAATGTGAAATCTGACACCACTTGAAGTTGGGATGTCCCTCCTACTATTTCATTCGCTGTTCTAACTGTCCATCAACTCCTGGGTGAACACTGTCACAGCCACTAACAACACATATGCCCAGAATCCTTACAACGTACTGCAGCAGGAGAGAGTGGTTTCGCTACTGTAGTACATTCTGAGATCGATTTATAGCCAGTTATTTAAAATAATGAATAGACTGTGATTTGAGATGAAAAGCGAGTTCCTAATGAGTTCAAGCCAAGCTAGAGCTCTGCGAGACGTTCACAGTGATGGGGCCAGACGTTTTGATCAAGAGAGCTTCAGAAAATATGCACATCTTCTCTAACACTAAACATACAAATATATATTTTACAGTTATAAGGAAAGTGAAATCTTATAGGTAGTTATTTTATAAATTGATTATACTACATTTAGAAAACATTTAAGTAATTTCAAGCCTTATTTATACACTTTGTTGAATAGGAAATAAATCATATAAAATATTTCATATTCTCGTGTTTGTATCATATTTGTACTGTGCACTTCAGCTTGTGTCCTCAAAATTGACCACAGCTCAGCAGTTTATAACTATTTTTCCCAGAAAGGTGAGATTTGAACCTTTCTTGGAGTATGCATCATTACGAGTTATTGTTTATGGCCCTCTCATGACACTCCTTACTTTTGGGGATTACATTTTCAATTATATTTAGTTACCTTAAGAGGTTTTAAAGAACACCTAAGCAGTCTTTTCACTGCCACTCCAGACACAAAGCTGCCTCCAGGTTAGCTCACCTCTAACCTGACCTGCATAGTAAGTGGCTT
This sequence comes from Oncorhynchus nerka, assembly GCF_034236695.1. Taxonomy (NCBI): domain Eukaryota; kingdom Metazoa; phylum Chordata; class Actinopteri; order Salmoniformes; family Salmonidae; genus Oncorhynchus; species Oncorhynchus nerka. The sequence goes on from NC_088399.1 coordinate 28,026,840, forward strand.
GGCTTAATTGGTCAGACATGACACACAGTGGAAAATGCTAGGGTAGAGCCTGTGGGGCTGTGTCAAAAACTTTACAAGCCGTAAAATACTTGATTCCTCTGTCCTCGTTTCCTAAATTCCATGCAAAGCTCATTGGAGGAGGAGGTTAGAGGGAGGGACATTGGATACTCTCCTCAATATGCTTTTACAGGAATTAAGGAAACAAGGATCGAGGAGGCAAGGATTTGAGGTCCAACAACTTTTCGGACACAGCCAGAGTTTGGAGAGAGGGAGGGAAAGCTAAGCATACATACTGCACTGTTCTGCTAGACCCTGAGCCAAAGATCCGGCCCAACTATTTCTCACCTCCATTCCAACTTCGTCAACAACACACAGGGAGGTGAACAAACTGCCGATTTGAATTACACACGGAGCACTAGAAAATCCGTCTGCAAATGTAATTTACTGCTAGAGTCTCATGCCTCCGTGTCATTGAGACTGTGGGTCAGTCCACTATATTTAACCTGTCTAATGAGCTTTATGCAGAAACACATGGACTATTTACCCTTACTAGTGCCCTGCCAACATCATTATGCAAAAAAAGACCGTGTTTATACACAGACTGTTCTTTCTTGCTAGTGCATTGAAGAAGCGCTTCAGGCAGACTCTACTTCAACAGGCACACACAATCACCACACTTGGTTATGCAGATCATGATTAGGGAGTGAACATTATTCATAATAAGAGATACAAAAAAAATCAGATCTCTCTGAAACGAAAATGGATGGCCCTCAATTCACCAAAATATATTTTTTGCCCAACCCTACCCTGAAAGCTTAAAAAAACAAGTGACACTCCCCTATACCCAAAACTATAATGAAAATAAAGTGGATAGAAGAGATTAGACCATGTCTACCATATAGCCTCACTTATTGGACAGACTTAAGCCTTAGATATGCAGTTTTAGAAACTGTTCTTTGTCCTGTTAGCATTACATGGTAACGTAAGACTTTTGATACTGCACAGGGCTGCGGGCCAGAAGGTTGTGGGTTCGCAGACCACCGTGGACAGGAGTAGGGGCACAAAGCTCTACTTTAAAGTAAAAGCATGGCTAACTAGCTTGCCCATGACGTATTTATCAGAGTTGTTGACCTTAAAATAAGCCAGATTCAATTCATTTACATTGAGGTGCTGAAACTTGAAGCAGTAGCCGCAGCACAATCAATCGGAAATAACCAGCTAGCTCATGGTGCTGAAAGTAGGCAAATTGGAGTAGGCATAATTAATTTAAACCATCTGCATTTTGATTAGTATTTCCAAACAACAAGAAGGCTTTGTTTTGGAGCCTATTTCTTCCTATTTAAGAAATATCCGGTAGGCCTACCTGTTTGACAAATGAAAATTGGCTATAGGCTGCTATACTGTATCCATAGTCAAATCTTCCACCCACCGAGCACTCTATAAATAGCCTACCTCCATGTCAGTGAAGGGCTTTTAAGTGAAAACAAAGACTCGAATTGAGAGGGGTATGAGAGGGTATGCCATAGGTCTACCTTTTCTAAAAGGAAGGCTTTCCACTAGATGTTGGAGCATGGCTGCAGAGACTTGCTTCCATTCAGCCACAACAGCATTAGTGAGGTCGGGCACTGATGTTGGGCGTTTAGACCTGGCTCGCAGTAGGCGTTCCAATTCATCCCAAAGGTGTTCGATGGGGTTGAGGTCAGGGCTCTGTGCAGGCCAGTCAAGTTCTTCCACACCGATCTCGACAAACCATTTCTGTATGGAACTCGCTTTGTGGACGGAGCCAGTGTCATGCTGAAACCGGAAAGGACCTTCCCCAAAAATTGTAAGCACAGAATCGTCTAGATTGTCATTGTATGTTGTAGCGTTAAGATTTTCCTTCACTGGAACTAAAGGACCTAGCCCGAACCATGAAATAAAGCCCCAGACCATTATTCCTCCTCCACCAAACCTTCTCCTGGCATCCGCCAAACCCAGATTAGTCCGTCGGACTACCAGATGTTGAAGTGTGATTCATAACTCCAGAGAACGCGTTTCCACTGCTCCAGAATCCAATGGCAGCGAGCTTTACACCATTCCAGCTGATGCTAGGCATTGCATATGATGATCTTAGGCTTGTGTGTGGCTGCTCGGCCATGGAAACCCATTTCATGAAGCTCCCGACGAACAGTTATTTTGCTGACGTTGCTTCCAGAGGCAGTTTGGAACTCGATTTTAGGCAATTTTATGGACTACAGCGGTCCCGTTCTGTGAGCTTGTGTGGCCTACCACTTCGCAGCTGAGCCGTTGTTGTCCCAGACATTTCCACTTCACTTCACTGTTTCTCAGTAAAGTATTATTTTTATCCTTAACCGTTGATTCCTCGTCTGGTCTCTTCTCTGCACCTGGGTCCAACCTCACCATGTCACACTTACAGTTGACCGGGTCAGCTCTAGCAGGGCAGAAATTTGACGAAATGACTTGTTGGAAAGGTGGCATCCTATGACAGAGTCCCTGAGCTCTTCAGTAAGACCATTCTACTGCGAATGTTTGTCAATGGAGATTGCAAATGCACTTTCAGCGAAAACATTCTACAATGTTATTTCAATATGAATCACTTCACAAGATAATTTGTTTACAAGAATAAAAAGAAAAATCAGTACTGAATTTACCCCAATAGTTTATAGGTCATGTTATTTTTGTTTGCCGAGCTCTCTGGATCATTTATAAACGGAGACAATTTATTTAACCTGCCCAATGGAAGCTATGTTTGTTATTTATACCCTGGTTGAGACATTGTATTTTGTCTTTCTTCCAGTTGAGAGCTGAATGATATGAAGAGGTTTATGAACTAGTGCCTCCCCTGAAGAAGGCAGAAGGGCTCCATACCTCACTTTAATTGCATACTGGGGCGACTTGTACAACAGCTAGAAATCCATCCAGTCCATCTCTTTTTTCAGCGCAGGGAACAATCCATTATTTACATACTTTGTCATGTGGATCACCATCATTTCAAAGGTCAAACACCTGTGATGCTTTTGTATTTATTCATCACACATACCAGCTGTTAAACAAACAGTGGGCATTAATAAAAGATACATCAAATGTCAAAATAATATGCCATATCATACTTACGTACATGGAGAGATTTGAGTAATGTTGTTTGGGAAATTAGTCAGATTTTCCCTTGACCACTAGGTATAAAAATGATTACAGTGATAAGGCAGTTGAAATCTTATAGCATGTCAATTGTAAAGTTGATTTTGAGTATATGTAGATTATCTAAAACATGTTTCATGAAAGGTTGTTCATAGCATATGAAATTTGAAAATTAAATCTGTGATGTACTATTTTTTATGCTATTTACTGTAGCAGTACATTGTAAGGCAAACAGTGCATACAAATCATAGTGAACTAATACATAAAAACTACCTGAGCTTTCTAACAACATAAGGCGTTACTAGGTATTGCTCACGGCCCTCATGAAGATAAGTTTAACGATAACATTCAACAGGTTCAATTACAGTAAAAGTAATAAAGATATTGCAATGAGCCTGCCCTCAAAAAGAAAGAAAGAACTGGAATCCCAGGTCCCATGTATATTGATAGCGATAAAAGTTGAGGTTGTCATTTTGAATGTTTTGAATCCTCTAGGAAATCTAGAAAAAGGGTGCCAAATGGGTTCTTCACGGAGGGATAGGGTTCTACCAAGACCTGTTTTGATCTGAAGATCCCTTTTTGGAAGACAAGGGTTCTTTGTAAGGCAAATAGTTCTACCTAGAACCGTTTTTAGAGGAAAGGGTTATTTGGAAGGCAATAAGAGTTCAACATAGAATCATATATTATATTTCCCAGCATGCTCTACTGCAAGGTGATTTTCAGAATTGTTTGTTTTAATGGCTGTGTTTTTACATGTGCATTGATTGGGTGATACATTTTATGCTACACAAATGTATAGAACATCCATTTTTCTAAACTAATCCAATCTGTTAGTAGTTGGACTTATTGCACCCGTTACAGTTTAGATGATTGAGGTACTCTCAGTATTCAATCTTCCCTACCCAGCAAGTGATTCTGAATGCAGGTTGCATGATTACATAACAAACGTTTATATTTACTGGATATCCTAACTCTGGCTGGATTCCAATAGGAATTACACATCACTTTGCAAGCCAGCATAATGTGATTTGCAGGCCTGATG